>NC_058518.1:262139906-262442936 GCF_904849725.1 Hordeum vulgare subsp. vulgare | reverse complement strand
TGGACTCCAGGTCCAGTAAACTAAAACATTGCGCGCCGATCTCACCGAGTAGACGTCGAAGGGAACGGGCTCGTGAGGCTTCTTGGGGCTCTTGACCTGGAACTCCTCTTCTAAGTCGTCCATGTCGCCGTCCTCGTCGTCCCCTTCCACCCTCGGGCACCCTGCGACAGTAGATTCCGTCAGAATGTGCCCGGTTGCGACGAACCGTGGCATGAACTGGCCGTTTATGAGCGGAGCCAATGTGGGTGTGGGTACATAACATTAACATAACGTGGCAGATAGAGTACCTTTGTGGCGCTTGTAGCGGGCGTTGCACTGGGGGCAGCACTGCGTGCCGTCGCTGCGCTCGTACTCGTAGCACGGCCGGCACACCGGGAACCCGCACTCGGCGCAGGCCACGAAGGGGCTGCCATCCTCCCGCGTCCCGACATCGTCGCCGCACGCGCGGCACACCTTGGCCTTGGGCTCGCCGGTGTCCATGGCCGGCGCGCGACACACTGCGACGGTGCCGCGCAAGGTGGTGATGATGATGTGGTGGAGGAGGGGTGAGGTATCGGTGAAGGGACATGGAGGAGGCTAAGAGGTGATATAGCTAGCTTAGATGGCGCGGTAAGGTGGCAGGGCGGCGTCTGTCACCAACCGTGGGGTGGAGAGTCCGGGTTTGATTAGAGCACAAGCCAAGGCAAGGTAGATGCAGCATAACAAGCACAGCGTGGATGGGTCGCTTGCGTAGCAAGCCCTGCCTGCTGCTGGTGTTTCTTTCTTTAGGTGCCATGGAAAATGCCGCAGTGTTCTTGAAGCAAAAAGGACTTGCGTGATGGATAGAAAATGCGAAAGAAAAAAAAAGGAGAAGCAAATGTTGTTGGACAGGAACGTGGTGAGGTGAGCTTTTTTTTTAGAGAAGAGAGAGCGGTGAGGTGAGCTGTGGGAAGAAGGCCGTGGGTGAAGCAAGCGGTGAATTGAGACGTCGGCGTAGGGGTGGTTCGCGGTGACGCATCCATCCATCAGTGTTCCTTGTGGCAGGGTGAAGCCGTGCGTGAGTGAGCTTCAAGTCAGCGCATGTATAAATGGGACATGGTTCGTGAGATGAAATACCCCATCTTGTGAGTGTCCCATTCCCATGGGCTGCGGAGCACACCGACCCATGGGTTCTCTGGAAAAAATGGTGCTCGTACACCTGCTCGAACGTGAAAGGACTCGTCGGGCCAAGATCCAAGGTAAAAAAACGTGTTCGATCTAAGCACGCAGTGTTGGTATGAAAGTAAAGCAGGCAATGTTGGTATGAAAGTAAAGAGGGAGGCATAATTGCACGTGGAAACAATTATGCCGACTTAATTTGGATGATCATACATGGAAAACAGTCTCGTCAGCTTCAAACAACAAAATTCAAATTTTTTTCCTGACAGCTTTTCAAAGCCCACAAAAGTGGACTAAACAGCCAATTCGCAAAAAGGCAAACATATGTTTTAAACAGTGATGATGCATCAAACTTCCCACATGAGGTGGGGTTCCTCCTCTGGGTTTGTTGAAATCGAGGGATATTGCGAGGAAAATTGAGTGCGTACAACATCTCTGTATGCCACAAGCAAAACGACATAATAGATTGGAAAATTGCCTCAAACAACAGTATCAGAGGCGAATCTCGGTGAAACACTACACGGACACTTTTCCGAGCTGCGGTCTTCATCATGTGTGCAGCCTTACACGGTGTATCGTCCACCTCTGCTTGGTTTCTGACTTCTCGAGTCATCCTGCATTTGAGTGACACCAAAATGCTGTGAGCTGTGGACATGGAATGTTTTCCGCAAGTGCCTAGTGAACAATTTGGGCAATAAAGAAAAAGAGACATACGTGGAAGCTGTAGACCATCTTATCATTGTAGTCAATAACCTCCTTCCATTTCTTGCCAATGTCTACCTGTTATGATGAAAGAAAGGGTGAACACATTACAACCATCTGAACATGAATAAACAGCAACATATAAGTTGCAGCCTGGGGCTTGGTGTTATGCATGCATTGGAAAGAAAGAGAATCCCTAATCTTAGTCTAGTTATATTGCACAAAACAGATGAAAAATGCACACATGACAACGTCCTTCAATATACACTCAAGTAAAAAATAGGTACTTGTAAAACTGATGCTAAATACAGTACGAAACATGACAATGTACTTGAATATACGCACAAGTGAAAAATAGGGATTTGTAAAACTGATGCTAAATATGAAACCAAATAATTAGGTACATTAGGAAGAACCAAATGTTTGCTGTCCTGGTGAAAAAAAGCTTAAGAATATCTTCCAATTCCCATGCATAGAGGATGGACAGTAACTACTTCCTAACCATATTGCATGACAGAGGTAACAATATCAAAGCAGCACCACAAAGATTAGCCTTGCCAACAGAAGATACTCATACCATCCTGCAGCTAAACATCATTCAGTAGAATGATGTACTCCCTCCGTCCCAAAATTCTTGTCTTAAGTTTGTTTAGAAATAGATGTATCAAAATACTAAAACGTGACTAGATACATTCATATCTAGACAAATGTAAGACAAGAATTTTGGGACGGAGGGAGTAGTTCTTTTTTTTTTCTTTGGAACTAAATTGTTTACACTTCAAGAGATATGAAGAGTGGCCTTTTGTCAATTGAATAGAAGCCTTTTTTTTTCCTTCATGGACAGCTAAAGTTGGTTGTCCAATCAATACTTTTCTTTGGCATACAGTGGGTTATTTACAAATTATAATTAAACTTTTGGTCTTACATGGCTTTTTTATATTTGCCCTGTTTCATGCAACGGAGCTGTAGTCTGCAGAGTGCTCAGTTGTTAAAATTTGCCGTAAAATAATCCATAAAACTTTATGCATGTTGATTGTGGACTCTATAAGAGGTCAGAAAGCACTGGGCCACTATCCCCATCAACATTTCAACCAATACATTAAATTAAAATATACAAAAAGAAATACAACCATCAGAGTGGCTGATTTGCAAAATGTTTTTGTTCCCAAAACAAACCTGAACAGCTTCATTACTGGCAGTCTTAGTCCATAATGAAAGCTTATCCTGTCTCTGGCGGACACTAGAGACAACACCACAAATTTCCTGGCTTTCATCGAACTGCTCTCCAATCAGAGCCATGCACTGCATGTTTTTACCAAGTTAGTCAAAAGGATTCCACTGGTAGAACTTAGGAACCCAGATAAAGCATCAGATGCTATGGTCGATGTAAGCACCTCGGAGAAATAAAATATTAACATCACAGAAATTTACCGTTTCAAGCCACATGGTATCAAGGTTGGCCTTCCTGCTAGATATCACAGTCCATTTGCCCCCATTTGCGCACTCTGGATCTTCCCACTTTGGTTCTACCCCAGCCTTGAATAAATGAAAATCAGCACTTCCTACCAACTTACTCGGACGGAAAATCTGATCATATAAACTGCCAAAGAAACCAGGAAGGCGTAAGTTAAAGAAAGGATTTTATAATAAAGAAACATATTGCATAATCATAGTCAAAATGTCCATGAGAAAATAGGAAGAAATGTTCAGCATAACATTAAACAGAATTTTGATTTCACATTCCTGCACAACATAATCATGTGCATTTGATACAGCTACTCCTCAACTATGATTATACAATATGGTCATGTTTGTATCTGGAAGATATGTTGCGATGGTTTGGGTCCATAAACAAATCAAAATGTGTTTTGTACTGTAATGCCTACTTTGGTTTGAAGGAATCTTGTAGGAATTTCATAGGATAGGATTTCTATAGGAAAAAAATCCTTTAGAACCCTTTGGTTGGTGGGAATAGAATCCTATTACTATGGAGGAATTTTCTTCCTATCCTCCACATTTCATAGGAAAATAAACATTAGCCTAGACTCATTGGAAAATATCCTATGATGTGAACCAAATAGCATCTTCTTTTCTAATCCTATTCAAAGGATTTGAGATACATGCATCTCATTTCCTATGACTTTCCTATTCCTATTATTTTCCTACCTTATGAACCAAAGGAGGCCTAAGATTATTATTGCATACAAATATTGACACATGCAAACTTAATAATGAACAACACCTAAGTCTCGTGTACATATGTTGAGATTTCTTGTTCGGCTCCCAAATAGAACCATATTATTCTTACTCGTAGGAAGATTTTCCTTCCACAAAATCCTTAGGAGGAAGTTGGACAAGAAAATATACATTAAACTTGTCATGCTCACGTTGAAAAATACGAGTAGAAGTACCACGGGACTGTTGATAACACCGAAATAATCATCTATCAACTACAGTACCGAATAGTATCGTATATAGTATATCATTCCAACATACAACAAAGTTCTAACCAATGCTGACAACGTCCCACAAGACCCTTCCCATACATGAGAACTAATAAGCATACAATAGAACAAAACTGTCCAAAAGCAATCCGACCTCGACCTACAGCAGTAACAACATTTGAAAATTGTAGCACTTGCCACTTGGTCACAAAATCAACTGATATCTTCACAATAACCTAGCAAATTATACTTTCCGGATTTGTTCGCGCAAGGTGCCATATAACTCGACATCGTCGGCCGAAAATCCCCATCACATAGAGACTGAGAATAGGAACCAGCATAACATCCAGATGGCCAGATCAGATCTGAGCGGATCGCGAGGAAGCACGAGAGGAGCGGGCGCACGTACCACCAGAACTCTTCGACGGTGTCGAAGGTGTAGCCCTTTTTGAGCGAGGTGCCCCAGGCGGCGCCGGGCTTGGGCTTGGACTGGATGTCGTACCAGAAGGTCCACTGCCGCTGCAGCTTGTGCGGCGCCTTCGCGTCGGCCGCGCCCGCGTCGCTCTCGGCCGCGACATCCGGGGTTTCTGTCGTTGCTGCCACCGGGAGCGCGGCTTCGACCTCTGCCATGTCGCGCCGCCGCCTTTGCTTTCCGAGGGTTTTGGGATGGGGAGGATGAGCCGCAGCGAGAGAGAGAAAGAGAGGAGCAGCCGCCGAAGGGAAAGGAAGGGGGCAGAGGTGGTATGAGCCGTGTGGGTCTTACCTGGGCTTCTTACCCAGTTTGTGTCTGATCTTTTTGTGGGCCGAGGAAGCGTAACGAAATTGGCCCTTCCTCCACGGAGGGGAGTTTTTGAAACCTGGATGTATATACACTTTAAGCCTTGTTTGATACTAATGTATTTTAAAAAATTTGTAAGGATTATCCTAGTCAAACACCTAAATTCCCACATATCTCATGACACCATTTGATTCTAGTGTATTTGACATGTTTTATCCCACATTTCTTCACAAATCCTCAAATTCTAATGCATTTTTCTCAATACATAATACACTACCCCTACCTAGTGGATTAGGGATAAATGGAGATTTGAAGGGATTGGGTGAAGGTTGTAGTTTCATCCAATCCATGTGGGTATTATCCCCATCAGTCTTTTCAAAAACCCTAGTATCAAACAAGGCCTTATGTGCCACTATTCACACTATTTTAACCCAAAATTTGACAAATTTTATTTTATGGATTTTTTCTCACAATTACAATGAAAGCTACGGTTTATTTAAAAAAATTCAGATTTTTTAGCTTTTTATTGAATTGCTAGTTTTTTATATATAATAGCAAACTAGCACAATGCCCGTGCGTTGCTACAGGCTATGCGGCATGTTATCTCTAACATCTGAGTTCAACACAAAACCACCATCCCACGACGCACCTTCCTTTTTTATGTGAGAACCTCCCGCTCCCGTTTGATTTTTTGTCGTAGCGATACATTTCTCGTTGGAAGCACCTCTTTTGAAATCAAAGGATGTCCATCTCATCTTTGTCGTACATTGCAACAACGATAATTTTTTTATGTTAACAAATACTCCAACATTATGTTACCAATAACACATAATATTGACAATAATAAATAATTATCGCCACCGACATTCAAAACACACACCAACATTGAAAGTGAGTGGCAACGTGAACGTATTCGTATAGCCATCAATAAGTTTCACCTCCATCCCATATATCATTCATTGCTAGAAGGGATAATTATCGTTCTTCTCTTACTCGTCCTACCCTACATCTTCTACTCCTACCCTATTCATTAATCCGTTTCATTGGTGCCAACAAGCACCACGTCAACATTAGTATGGTCGTCATCGACGCCTCATCTTCTTCTTTTTCATTTCTATTTAAATTGACGTAATTAATTGCACATGTAATTAAATTTCTAGCTAATAAATTACATTGAAGGTTTGATTTTTAAATTGATATAGTGCTCGATTTCTGAAATATTTTCACATGAATGGCTGCTATGAACGACGATGACGACGATCGAGCATTGTAGAACACATTTTGTTAACAAATTTCTTGTCATTTGAATTAACACATCTGATTTGAGAATGTAGCATGTCTAACTCTGTGTATGACTGATAAGAAATATAATATGACCGCGTCTACGAACACCTATATGTAAGACATAGTATGACACAGTATATAGACACTTCCAATATGATATAAGAAGCTTACTTCATGTAGTGTGTAGACACTTGAATAAACCTAGTTCATGTAATCTGTAGAAAATTGAAGAAGGCAAGAAGGCACTAAATATTTAATATGAAGGTCTACAATTCCCTCATTGGTCCTCGCATATTCGATCCTGGGTTCACGCGCTCGATCTTTCCAAAAAAATACAAAGATCTTATAGGAGAGGTATGGGTTACCTTCCATACAATGTATTACCTCAACCCGTTCCTGACACCCTTGGTTACACGAGCATCTAGCTGCAAGTGAGCTCAACACTGAACCATGTGTACCATGTACCTGAAAGTACCTTCATCACATTCACAAGTGTAAGGGCATATTTCTACCCCGGTAATTTTGGTGATTGATGATGACACTTTTGCGGACTAATCGTGTGCAATAAGCCTTTCAGGTATTTTCTAGGTTTGCACAAAGACGATTCTGGCCCCTCGGTGTTTTGATGTGAAGACGGTTTTCGCTCTTACGCTTCGTTGTCAGTGGACTTGGGTCGTAGGAAAAGCCATACTATTAAGAGAGGGTGCGCTTTGGAAAAGTCTGGGTGGAATCATCACGTACACTTTCTTTCTCACCCCTTTTCCGCTTCGACGGAGCTTTCTACCTTGCCTTGCACTACTTGGCAGTTTCCAAGCCCGGTCGGCAGTAGTACCGCTCTCAGCGGTAGTGCTCTGCTGGTGCCTCTGGCCTGTACAGCTCTCCAAAAGTGCGAACACTTTTGTGGAGGAGTTTTGCGGTAGTACTAGGCGGTAGTACCGCCAGCAGAGCGGTACTACCGCTTGTTACTACCGCTCATGGCGGTACTAGGTGCTCTGCCTTGGTTCTGGCCTGGCCTCCCTTTGCCTGAGCGGTACTACCGCTTATCATCGGTACTACCGCTCTGGCTCGTGCACAGGGGGTGGGTAACGGGCAGATTCCCTCCCCCCGCTATATAATGGGGTTCTTCTTCCCTGAGAACCCTACCTTTTGCCCCCTAATCACCATTGTTGCTCCAAGCTCCATTTTAACCCGATCTCTCTCCCTAGCCAACAAAACTTGTTGATATTCTAGGGTTTGGTTGAGGGGGCTTGATCTACACTTCCACCAAGAGAAATTTGATCCCCCCCCACTAATCCCTTGTGAATCTTGTTACTCTTGAGTGTTTGAGCACCCTAAATGGTTGAGGTCACCTCGGCGCCATATTCCATTACGATGAAGCTTCGTGGTCTCGTTGGGAGCCTCCAATTAAGTTGTGGAGATTGCCCCAACCTTGTTTGTAAAGGTCTGGTCGCCGCCTTCAAGGGCACCACTTAGTGGAATCACGGCACCTCACATCGTGTGAGGGCGTGTGGAGAATACGGCGGCCTTAGTGGCATCTTGGGGAGCATTGTGCCTCCACACCGCTCCAACGGACACGTACTTCCCCTCAAAGGGAAGGAACTTCGGAAACACATCCTCGTATTTATCGGTTCCACTTATGGTTATCTCTTACCTTTACTTGTATTTACTTCTTGCTTATTATTGTTGTTGTTAACATCATATAGGTTGTCCACTTAGTTGCATATCTAGACAACATTTTTGTTGCTAAACCTAATTTGTTTAAAGAAACGTTTAAAATTTGTTAGTTTCCCATTCAACCCCCCCCCCCTCTAGTCAACCATATCGATCCTTTCAATTGGTATTAGAGCCTCGTCTCTTTATTAAGGGTTTCACCATCCAAAGAGTATGGTTGACGATGGGGAACGGATTGAGGAAGTGCCCGAGGGAGCTGTTGCAAACTCGGTCACCCGAGAGAAATTAAATGAGGTAATGTCCACATTTAAATCCTTAGTGGATATCGAAGTCAAAAACATGCTTAAGGATTTCCTTGATATTTACAAACCGCCTACCGACCCGTTGTTGGTGACTAATCCCACAACTTCGGATTCGGGGGGAAATTTCGAAAAGTAAAATGCTAGTAGTGAAAAGGATAAAATTCCTCAAGGAACAAGTGGGGCAAATGCATTTGCCGTTGTTCCTCCTCCCATGGTCTATGGAGGACCGGTCCACCCACCGCATATTATTAATCTAGGTCCTCTACCAAAGCTTGTTAAGAATGATTTGCTAACTGGGTTTTTCGTATCAAGTCTCATTTGAACCACAACTCAACACAACTTTGGAGACCCACATGATCCAAGAAACCTCATGCCAATAGAAGAGGCCGACAATCACCTCAATCACTCCACCTTGTTCATTCTTCTAGGAGTTGTTCATGTTGAAGATCTTCCTCACTTGCGTCCCTTCACTCGTGTCAAAGATTGTTGGGAGCACATCATCTCCATGTACAAGGGAAGCTCTAGCATTCAATAGTCCAACTATATATGACGTGGTTCTTGATGAGGTCGATGAATTTGCTACGATCGAGGATGAGGACCCTCGTGAGCTATATCGAAGAGTTACAACTCTTGATGTTGCTCTTCGGGATCATGGAAGCAAAGATGTGGATGACACTTGGACTAAGCGCAAGTTTCTCAAGGCCATCATGCCTTTCAACAAGTCCATGTCCTATGTCATCGGTCAAAGGCCATACTTTCATTCCTTGTCCTCAAGTGATGTGTTGGATGAGTTTATTGCCATGAACATTTTGAACAAGACCGCTGACAATGCTCTAGCCCGAGTTTAATGGTCAAGAAAAGACTCCCCCAACCTTGCTTTGAAGGCCAAGGCTACTGTGGAGGAAGATGAGGAAGACGAAGAAGAATCTTGTCCTAAAGACACCAAGTATGCTTACCACGAGCACATGGCTCTTGCATCAAAGCAGTTTTGGGGTAACAAGAAAAACTCAAGGCCCAACTTCTCCAAGGACAACTCAAGCAGGTATAAGGGAAAGCAACGTGTGAGAACTTGCTATAATTGTGGCAATGTGAGTCATTTTGTGGCAGATTGTCCCTATGAGCAAAGGGGAGACAATGGTGGCAAGCTCATCGCAAAGACAAGACCAAGTCTTTCCCAAACAAGAACAACTTCCCCAAGAATATGCCCCCTAAGGTGTTGGTGGATCAAGAAGAGTACCTCTCAGATGAGGATGATGACGATGAGACAAGTGATGAAGCAATGGGAATGGCCACGGTGGCCATTGCATCTTCTTCTCCAAGCAAGGTGTCTCTCTTCAAGGCCCCCAACGAGAACCGTGTTGCCAAGTGGCTGATGGCCAAGGCATCCAACAAGGTAACATCTAACGCTCAAACTACCAACATCAAAGCTACCATTTCCGCTACCATGGATAGCGGAGATGAAAAGGAAGAGGTAGAGGAGGAGGAAAACTCCTTTGGTAAATTCATGAGAAGAATCAAGGGTAAATCCAAGAAGCATTTTGTTGCTCTCTTGGAACAACTCGGTGAGGCTAATGACCTTATTGAATCTCATGAAGAAACTATTTATACATTACAAGGTCATAGTCGTGGCTATGCGATGAGATTGCGGATCTTTCCATTGCTCTTGAAAAAGAGAAAGGAATTTGTTTGATTCTTGAGGAGTTAGCTAACGATGACCTTGCTAAGTTAAATAAAGATCTCGATCATGCTCTTGTTCTTACCCGTGTGCTTCAATCCTAAAAGAGTGCACTTGGGCTTGATCATGTTAGACTCAAGAAAGAGCTTGCAACACTTGATAGTCTCACAGGGACTTGAAGAGTGCTCATGTCTCTTTAAAAGAGCCTCATGCTCAACTCTGAGTAAAACTCACTAAGGAAATAGCCACTTGCTCTCAATTTGTTTTAATTGATAATGTCCATGCTACTAACCCCTGTTGTGAGCATGCACATCTTGTGAAGGAGAACTCCAAATTAAAAGAGCAGCTTGAGAATGGCCTTGTGACATGCATCCAAGGTGAAAAGAATCTTAATGACCTTTTGAGTAGTCAAAAGGAAGTGGTTGCAAAGGAAGGAGTTGAGTTTACACCCAAGTCCAAGAGGAACAACAAGAATAAGACCAAGCAACATCCCCATCTTATGGAAACCTTTGTTAAATATGGGTAGGGTACTCATGGGAAGAAAACAGACCAAGCTAAGGGTGGTAATGCCACGAAGGGCAGTACCCGTCTACCCAACATAACCCGCGACTTTAACCCCTCCTATGTTTTGTGGCATGCTAGTGATGGAAATGTTTTTGCTAAGTTTGTTGGTTCTTATGATGAGTACATTGCATGGTCTATTTGGGTTCCTAAGACCCTTGCTACTAACATAAGAGGACCCATTAAAGAATGGGTACCTAAATCCAAGCATTGATCTTATGCAGTAGTTTGCTTCAGGTGGGGTGTCATGGTTGCTTGATAGTGGAGCAACAAATCACATGACCGGAAACAAGGACTTGGTGGTGGATGTTCATTCCGACCCATCCACTGCCGCCCAAGTCTCCTTTGGTGATGAGGCAATTTCAAAGGTATTGGGTCTCGACAAGGTGGTAATTTCTCCGGAACTTACCATTGAAAAGGTTATGCTTGTTGAGACCCTCGCATACAATTTACTTTCCGTTCATCAACTTGCACTCATGGGCTTTAGTACTTTCTTTGGCATTGACTCTGTGGCCCTTTTGTGGAGCAAGACTCTTAAAGTAGCCTTTGCTGGGCATGTCAATAATGGTCTCTATGTGGTTAACTTTTCGGAGTGACCCACTAAGACCGCGACTTGCCTAATGGCTAAAGTTGATGTGGGATGGTTTTGGCATCGCCGTCTAGCCCATGTCAATATGAGCTCTTTGCAAATTCTCCTCAAGGGGGTCACGTTCTCAGACTAACCAATGTGAGTTTCGCCAGAGACCGTGCTTGCAGTGCATGTATTGAAGGAAATATTCATGAGACAGCTCACCGCCCCACGACTATCATCTACACAAAAAGGACCTTGTAACTCCTTCACATGGATCTCTTTGGTCTTCCATCTTATGATAGTCTTGGGGGAATAAAGTATTGCTTGGTGATACTGGATGATTACTCAAGATATACCTGGGTATACTTTTTAAAGAGAAAGAATGAGACTCAACAAACCGTCATCAACTTTGCTAATGAAGCTCAACGCCAACATAATACAAAGATATTGATGATCAGAAGTGACAATGGCACTGAGTTCAAGAACTACACCCTAAATGAATTCTGAGTGATGAAGGAATCAAGCACCAATACTCTGCTCCTTACACTCCTCAACAAAATGGTGTGGCGGAAAGGAAGAACCGGACATTGATGGATGCGGCCAGAACCATGATGGTGGAGTTTAAATCTCCGTATAACTTTTGGGCCAAAGCCATAAACACCACATGTCATGCATCCAATCGGATCTACCTTCGCAAAGGCTTGAACAAGACTCCATATTAAATTCTTACCGGCAATAAGCCCAACCTCAAGTACTTCCGGGTGTTTGGCTTGGAGAAAAGTGGTCTTTGTGATGTAGGTGATGAAATTCCTCCCCAAGCCATAAGAAGAATGGGCGTGGGATACTTCCTGCCCGTTAAGGAACCCCTTGTGGCTGAAGGAGAAGGACAATGTTCCACTCATGTGGAACCATCACCGACGCAAGACCCACATGCTTCCAAACAATGCTCTGAAGGCCCTCATCCCCGTGATCCCGATCAAGGAGAAGATCATCCTCATGATGGTCCCGCACCAAATGATGTCCTTGATCCTTATCTCCCCTCTAAGGATGCTCAAGATCAAGAGAAAGCTCAAGATCAAGACCAAGTTCAAGATCAAGAGCAAGCGCAAGAACAAAATCAAGCTCAAGATCAAGGGCAAACTCAAAAAGGCGGTAAAATTCTCAACGGGATCCTCAGCTTACCCCTGAGGATATTCAAGAAAGACGCGTTGTCAAGAGTGCTAAAATGCTCAAAAATCTTCCTCATGTGCTGGAGAATGTCTACGACGGCTTACAGAGAGGGGTAACCACACGTCATCAATTATCAAACTTTAGTGCACATCATGCATTTGTTTCTTGCATTGAAGCACTAAATGTACAAGAGGCTCTCGAAGACATGGATTGGTTGAAGACATGCATGAAGAACTCAACAACTTCGAGCGCAACAAAGTGTAGGGACTGGTGCCAAGACCAAAGGAGAACCACAATGTCATTGGGACAAAGTGGATCTTTAAGAACAACCAAGATGCGAACGGTGTCGTCACTCGGAACAAGGTAAGATTGGTAGCACAAGGCTACTCCCAAGTCGAGGGTATCGACTACGGTGAAACCTTTGCTCATATCGCTCACCTTGAATCTATTCGCATGCTGCTTGCATTTGCTTCTCATCATAACTTCAAATTATACCAAATGGATGTGAAGAGTGCATTTCTTAATGGTCCCCTTAAGGAGTTGGTCTATGTCAAGAAACCCCTGGGGTTAGAGGATCCCAAGTTCTCTAATCATGTGTATGTTCTCGATAAGGCACTCTATGGCCTTAAACAAGCTCCACGTGCGTGGTATGAGCACCTTACTGAGATGTTACATAACCGTGGATTTGAAGTTGGGAAAATTGACCCCACTCTTTTTTACTAAGAAGGTCAAAGGTAACTTGTTCATATGCCAACTATATGTTGATGATATTATCTTTGGTTCTCCTAACAAAGCTTTTAATGAAGAATTTGATGCACTAATGACTACAAAGTTTGAGATGTCTATGATGGGAGAGTTGAAGTTTTTCCTTGGATTCTAAGTCAAGCAACGAAAGTCAAGGAACCTTCATCAATCAAGCAAAATACACTCAAGACATTATCAAAAAGTTAAAGATGGATGATCTCAAACCAGCCAAGGCCAATACTCCCATGCCTCTCAACTGCCATCTTGACCTCGATCCCAATGGTAAAGCTATGGATCAAAAGGTATATCGCTCTATGTCGTGGTTTTGTCATGGCAGATGTCCTCATGAAAGGACTTAGTGTTGGAGCCATCGCACCTTGGTGGTGACTCAAAGGGGTTATGCGAGAGCGAGACAGAGATTTACCCAGGTTCGACCCCTCGTGAGGAGGTAAAGGCGTACGTCCTGCTTGGTGTTTGTATTGATGGTGTTTCGATTACAAGGGGGCGTAACTCGCCTGACCTAGCACTTGATGATTTCTAACCTACCCTCTCCTTCCCTGAGATCCGTCTTTATATACAGGTCGAGCCCTTAGGGTTTACAGGAGTCCTTTCCTTTACAAAAATCGTGATTCTTCCTATCTCTAAGTCGCCATCTTTCCAAGACTTGGAGATCTTCCCAACAATGGACTTTTCCCGAAGGTCCCGAATCATCATCCGACTCCCGGCCCCGCTGGGCCAAGGCCGGAACCACTTAGAGATGAGTCGCGAGCTTGGGTGACCCGGCCCAACTAGGGCGGGTTACCCAACAGATAATACCCCCAACATTAGGCCCCAGATTAACTTGAATTTTTTCACACCAATGTCCTCACTTAGTTAGGGGCGATTCATCTCACTCTTCTTATGCACCATGCACTTAAACCGCCATCCGTTACGGAAAAACTCAAGTCGCCAAACCACTTCTTGCTGGCGCCTTCTTATCCCTTTAATCTCGGAAGAGATGACGAGGTAATCTCCAACGGATCCTTCGGCATTGATATCCTGAAAAATTTGGGCGCCATCATGGCGAATCTTTATCTTTTGGCAATTCCCGCTCGTGGCGCCTCGATCTCAGCACCTGACCCAATAAATAGGCGGGAGGAGGGGGCAGGGCGCATTTCCACCTACCCATCTTGTCGCCCCCTTCTTCCTCGCTGTCGCACCGAGAACCTCGTCGCTACCCGAGAGCTTCGTCGCCACCCGAGCACTTCGTCGCCGCCCGAGCACTTCATCGCCGCCCGAGAGCTCCGCTGCTGCTCGAGAACTTCGTCGCCGCCCGAAAGCTTCGCCGTCGTCCGAGCACTTCGTCGCTGCCCGAGAGCTTCGCCGCCGCTTTGAGAACTTCGTCGCCGTCCGAGATCTTCGTCGCCGTCCAAGATCTTCGCCGCCGTCCGGGAGCTGCTGAACATGCAACGCTCGCCGCGAATCTTTCTTCGGATGCCTCCAGCCACATTTACCAGGTCAGCCTCCCGCCATTGAAGGCAGATCTAAGCTTCTCGAGGTTCATGTCCACCGTTTCTTTAGAACAGCTTTGTAATTCCCGGCTAGTTGGTGGTGACGATAGTGAGTACGGCAACATTCTCCATACCCTTAGTTGCTTAGCCTTGATTTGAAGACTTAGAAAGGATTTCACGAGATCAATTGTACTGTTTCCATCTTAGTCATAGGCTGTTTTACCCAGACCTTTCGCATTCATTTCTGCCTGTTCTGTAGATCCACATACTACTGCCTGTCGCGTGAAACCTGTTTATAGATTCATACTTTGCCTTTTTGGCGGACAGTTCTGAAGCTCTGAACCATTTTTTTTCTTTAAGTAGTAAGAATTTCATAAGTAGCCCTGGTATTATGACCCGGCCCTTTATCGGCGAGTCAAAAAACTCCCTCAGCTATCACGCAAATTGTTTGGCGAGTCAAATGAATCTGTTTCGCCATTTAGTAGGTGCTTGGCGAATTAATTTACCCGTAATTTTTCCCTTTGTAGCATGGGCACCGTTTTCAAAAATGATTGGCTCCCGACCAAGGTTGATGATACTCTCCTTAACAACTGTGTGAAAACGAGGAATCTGGACCCTCAAGATGTTATCGGTTGGCGTTCTGGGTTAGGAGAGGAGATCCCCAACCCGAAGGAAGGGGAAATAGTTGTATTTGTTGAACACCTTGAACGGGGTTTTAAACCGCCCGGATCAAAATTCCTCAGAGATGCCATGACCTTCATGAATGTCCGCCTCCAGGACTTAGGACCCAACTCGATAAGCAATTTATGTCAGTTCCAAGTGTTCTGTGAGGCCTACTTGCGGATGGAACCTTCAGTTCCTTTATTTTGGTATTTCTTCCATTTGAATCGCCAGACAGAATTTTCCAATGGTCCTAGCTTGGAGCTTGGAGGTGTCAATGTTCAACGCCGTAGGGATAGTTCATTCCCGTCACATGCCATGCCAAGCCATCCCAAAGGCTGGGGCGAGTCTTGGTTTTACTGCCAGGAAACTTCGCCTGAGGGTGAAAACAAGCTTCTTGGCTATAGGGAGGAGCGTCTTCCAAAAAATTTCAAACTCCCAGACAAGCTCACCGAAGAAGAGGAGTGAGATTTTATCCCAATACTGTCTGAGTTAAGATCTCTGACAAACAACGGCCTTACTGGGGTTGACTTAATCCATTGCTGGGTCGAATGGCGTATCCTCCCCTTAAGTCGCCGGGACGGATTAATGTGTGATTTTGACGGTACCTTGGATCACCCCCAGTGCTATTTCCACACAACACTAACATAAAATGATATTGTAACCATCATCAAGAAATTGACCGGCGAGCCCATGGCCAAGTGCGGCCAAATAGGTCTTAAGCCGTTCTGCAAGATCAACCCGACACCAAAGGTAAATAACTTAACCCGCTTTTACCTTATTCCTTCCGTCTTACTTGAGCTATGACCTCTTATAATAAAAAATGCCTTTTCAGAAAGGTGACAAATTCTAGTCCAGGAGGCCAAAAAAGATGGCCTTGAAGCAAGCCAAGCCGCCTCCAAAAAAGAAATCCAAGGGCAAGGTCAAAGCCGTCGTTATTGAGCCATCTGACGCCGACGAATCCCAAGTTGGCGACGTACTTTCAGAGGTAAAAATCCATCTTCTTTAACTCGCCATTCATTGTTGATAATTTTGTGTTTACGCCTCTTGTATCTCTTATGTTGAATGAGGACAATGAAAGCCAGGAAGACTCCGTGGAGGTAATTTCTGTTTCCTCCGACTCATCTTCTCCTCCACCTAAGCCGGCCAGGCGAATTTGTGGGGAAGTTCCCTTCTCACACCCACATGCTTGTTTGGATCCAAATTTCCTTTTGAAGAAAGCGAAACATGCTTCCAATCGGAAAACTCTGAGTCATTCTGGAGACTTGGTGTCCGAGTTACCAACAAAAACCAAGAAAAGGCAAAATGAGGTATCTTTTAACAGCACCTCTTCATTTCCTTTTGAATTACGTTTATAACTCGCTCACATCTTGAAGTGTTTATTTTGCAGAGTTCTCCTCCTTCATCAGGCGACTCAGTAAGGTCAACACTTCCACCGATGATCCGCGTCCCAGGGTAAGTCTTTTATAACACTTACCTTATTCTGATGATGGTAATCTCTGTTTCTTTAAGCGCACTCCCTTTTCCTTTTAGGGCTCAGGCGAAGAAAAGGAAAACTGGCGGGTCAGCTCCCATTACCGCTTCGGAGCCTATTGAAAAATCGGCGCCGATCCAAGATAACCCGGCCCAAGATAAACCTGAAAATCAAATGGATCTCCCAAGCTCGCCCAAGGAAACCATGGAAACGCCTAATCCGCCAAGTCCATTAAAAACAGCAGAAGACCCAGACGCCGTGGTCATCACCGGCACTCGCTTTTCTAAGCCGGCCTCAGCAGTTTTGTCAAAGCATGTATCATCATCAGCTCAACATGCTATTGAGTATGAACTCTCCAAGGCTAAGCTTTCCCAGTATGAAAATCTTGAATTCAGAGAACTTTGCTCGGGCTTTGCGAGTCGCCTGGAGGCGAGTTATGAAATGGAAAAAAGTCTTCTTCTTATGCTGAAGAACAAACATGAGGTACGTCTTATTGCATACCGTATTATCCTTATTAACCCCAAGGGCCGGGTCATCTACAAAAAGATGAGTCGGGTCTTAATAGTAAAATGAGTCTGTCGACCTGTAACCCCCAAGGGTCGGGTCATCTGTAAAAAGATGAGCCATGTCTTGATAATTGAAGAAAACTTTCGACCTGTAACCCCCAAGGGCCGGGTCATCTGTAAAAAGATGAGACGGGTCTTGATGATTGAAGAAAACTTTCGACCTGTAACCCCCAAGGGGCGGGTCATGTGTAAAAAGATGAGCCGGGTCTTGATATTGTATAATTTATCTAAAAAATTATACATTAGCCCCCAAGTGTCAGGGATGTTGCTTGCAATAATTCTGAGACTTGCCCCTTGACCATATATTTTGACAGGAATCAATTACCCAAGCTGAATCAGCATTTCGCGATTTGAAGAAGAATTTAACCGATCAGCAGGATGCCCGGGCAAAATCAGAAGAGAAGTGTCAACTGATCTTATCTGAGATGGATAAGCTAAAAGCCGACTTAAAAAAGGCTCAAGCTGATCAAGATGCCCTGATAAAGCGAGCAGAAAAAGCCGAAGCTAAGTTGGATACTGTGAAACAAGAGCTGGCCGGCTTAAAGCGACATATCTCCAACATGGCACAAGTCGTCTTTGGTAAAAAACCAGACCCTGACCTTGTATTTTGTAAATAAATAACTTAGTATGTACAAATTGCTGACCATCATTACTCCTTATGCAGGTCCGAGAGCCGCCAATCTTCAGAATGATTGTGTCCTGATGCTGAAGGCGATTTACACGTTAACAGAGCAGCTGTATACCGGAAGTGTGCTGACCGTGAAAGCAGTGATGGGTGCCAAGGAACCCATAACATCCATAAAGAAGATGCTTGGCTGCTTATCTACTCTTCCTTCTCAAATTGGTGAGCTAACTCGGTCTGCTGCCCGAAAAGGAGCACTGACTACTCTGAGTCGGTGTCTGGCTTATGCTCCAGAAATAAACCCTGAAGAGGTAGCGGCAGGCTTTCCCCAGCTCAAGGATGACGGGTCAGAATTCGCTGAAGAAGATTACCAGCGTGTTGTCAAAGAATCCCGTTTGGCAACGACTCAGCTTGCAGCAAGCTTGGATTTATCAAAGTACCAAGCCGCCTATGACAACAAGAACAAGAAAGTCAACCCGCCAACCTTTGTGACAACCAGCTTAACTCCGCGTCGACCCAAGAATCCTTTTGACTTGGAGGTGGATCTCTCATCAGTGCTGAACGATGAAGATGAGTTCCCCGCGTTATCCAAGTGTAACTGGGTACTGGGCGACTTGCAAATTGAAGTCGGCCAAAGCTCGCAGCAGGCTGACCCGAGGACATCAGTAGAATAATCCTTTATGGATTTGGCCATAAGAGCCATGTAATAAGTCCTTTATAGAGATCAAACTGCTTCTGTGATGTCTTGAAAACCCTTATGTCGCCTTTAAGGCGCCTTAGAATGCTTGTCCCGCCCTCAAGGCGTCTTTTTATGATGCTTGACCCGCCGTGGCTATAATGATTTTGATCATCAACCTGTTAGGCTTAAAGACACATATCAAATCATCTCAGTGAGTAATGGATGATAATAAATAATAACCGACCCAAGATATTTGAGGCGAGTCAGAAAAAAGTCTAAAAGACCTTGTGGCAGTGCCAGGAAGGTAAAAATAGCAATTTCGTCGGCTCATCAGGTCGCGACAGGATAGGACGAGTTATATAAACTCAAGTGCTACCCGAGGGAGACTTTTGTATAAAAAGCTCAAGTATTTAGACTAGCTGATCAGGCGCGAGTCAAGCTTCAGTGAAGCGGGTTCAGTGAACCAATGGTTTCTCTATTTTCCATGTGAGGCGCTAGCCGGTACCAGACATGTTTTAACCAAGGCGAGTTCAGGGTGCATAAGCGGAGTAACTCGCCAAGAGTTCATGGGTCCATATAGCGATTCGGCCAACACACAGTCTAGTATAACCATTTGTAATGCGGTAATTTTTCGCAGGCCAAATGGGTAGTAAGGCTGATCTCAGTGAGAGGAAGCCCCCAAGTGACCTATGATTAAGGGAAATACCGTCATAGGATTGTAGAAGCGTATACGGTATTACCACAAAACGACTTGAGAACAAACTGCCCTCAAGTAAGCCGGCCTAATCCACAGAATCATATAAGGCGCCTATGTTTGAATCGCGCTCTTGTAGCGACTTCGATCCTCTTTGGCTTATCAATACCCAGTTTTGTAATAAGCGCATCGTGGCGACTTAAGCTCTTTGGTATAGATAGCGTCCATGCTTGGGCGACTTGTTGAAAAAATAAAGATCCATACTTTCAATAAGATGAATTAGCAGGAAAACCCCCAAGCTCGGAGGCATCAACTTTATTGCTTCATAAGAAATGAAAAACTTACAAAAGGCAGAGCTAATAGCTCAAGTGTAATAAGGCCGCAAGTGGGCTATGTTCCACGGGCGAGTTGACTCAGCCTCCGTGGTTGGCCGATCAGGCCGTAGATCCACCAGATAGTAGGACCCGTTGCGAAGGCTTTTGCTGACGACGAACGGTCCTTCCCATGATGGTGATAACTTATGCATGCGAGTACGATTTTGTATCAATCGAAGCACTAAGTCGCCCTCTTGAAAAGTTCGGCTCTTGACCCGACGGCTGTGATAACGCCGTAAGTCCTACTGATAATTGGCCGATCGGGCTGCAGCCAAATTGCGTGCTTCCTCCAAAGCGTCCAAAGAATCTTGATGCGCCAACTCGTTGTCCTGTTCCACATAAGCGGCAACTCTGGGCGAGTCATGCCTAATGTCAGTGGGAAGAACGGCTTCTGCTCCATATACCAGAAAGAAGGGAGTAAAGCCCGTAGAACGGTTTGGGGTGGTCTGGATGCTCCATAGTACTGAAGGCAACTCCTCAACCCAACACCCCGGGGTACGTTCCAGGGGAACCATGAGTCGGGGTTTGATTCCTCGCAACACTTCCTGATTCGCTCGCTCGGCCTGTCCATTAGATTGCGGATGAGCTACCGCAGAAACATCAAGCCGGATGTGCTCACGATGGCAAAACTCCTGCATCGCTCCTTGAGACATATTAGTGCCATTGTCAGTAATAATGTCGTGTGGATATCCGAACCGGAAGATCATTTTTTCAAGAATTTGACCGCTGTCTCCGCATCGCAAGCACCAACAGGTTCTGCTTCAACCCACTTGGTAAACTTATCAACCGCCACCAGCAGATGAGTTTTTTTGTTGGACGACATCTTAAAGGGGACAACCATGTCTAACCCCTAGACCGCAAAAGGCCAAGTGATGGGTATCATCCTTAGTTCTTGAGCCGGCACATGGGCCTGTCGTCCATAATGCTGGCATCCGTCACATCGACGAACTATCTCCTCTGCATCTGCATGGGCCGTCAACCAGAAGAAACCATGACGGAACGCTTTTGAAACCAAGGAACGTGACCCGGCGTGATGCCCACATTCTCCGGAATGAATGTCGTTTAGAATTACGCATCCTTCTTCAGAGGAAACACATCTTTGGAAAACCCCGGAAGTGCTTCGTTTATATAATTCGCCATTGATGATCACCATGGATTTGCTTCGCCGAACGATTTGGCGAGCCAATACTTCATCCAAAGGCAACTCACCATGGGCAAGATAGGCCAGATACGGAAGAACCCAATCCGGCGTAACATGGAGAGCCGCCACGAACTGAGACTCAGGGTCTGGTATTGCCAACTCCTCCTCCGAGGGTAACCTTACGGAAGGATTATGCAGAGTATCCAGAAAGACATTGGGGGAACCGGCTTACGCTGCGAACCGAGACGTGAAAGGGCATCAGCTGCTTCGTTAAGGCGCCGGTTGATATGATCGACCTGATAGCCATGGAAGTGACCCACCACATTAGATACAGCCCTCCTGTAAGCCGCCATCAGGGGGTCCCGAGAATCCCAAGTACCTGAAACTTGCTGAGCCACCAAATCGGAATCGCCAAAACATCTGACCCGCGTAAGGTTCATCTCCTTAGCGAGTCGCAAGCCATGAAGTAAAGCTTCGTATTCCACAGCGTTGTTGGTACATGGAAACATGAGTCGAAGGACATAGCAGAATTTGTCTCCTTGAGGTGATATCAGCACCACGCCAGCCCCCGAGCCTTCCAACTGTCTAGACCCGTCAAAATAAATAGTCCAGTATGTAAGGTCAGACTGTCTTCCGGGATCTATAACTCGGTCCAATCATTGACGAAATCAACCAAGGCCTGAGACTTGATAGCCATGCGAGGGGTGTATCGCACGTGGTGTGGCTCGAGTTTGATTGCCCACTTGGCGATTCGCCCAGTCGCTTCCTGATTCTGGATGATGTCCCTGCGGGGACCGGAGCTAACCACCGTGATGGGATGCTCTTGGAAATAATGTTTGAGCTTTCGGCTTGCCATAAAGACCCCATAAACTAACTTCTGCCAGTGTGGGTATCGCTGCTTGGAGAGAGTTAGCACCTCGCTAATGAAATACACCGGGCGTTGCACTGGATATTCCTTCCCTTCCTCCTTCCTTTCCACGACCACTGCCACACTCACCGCTTTGGAGTTTGCCGCAATATATAGAAGCATGGGCTCTTTCTCAGTCGGGGCGGCTAAAACCGGCGGGTTGACCAGCTGCTGTTTTAAGGCTTCGAAAGCTTCATTGGCTTCGTCTGTCCAAACAAAATGGTCAGATTTTTTAAGCAATTGATAAAGGGGAATAGCCTTTTCACCCAGACTGCTTATGAAGCGACTTAAGGCCGCAATACGACCCGCCATCCGTTGAACTTGATTAATATTCGCTGGTTTCCCAAGGGAAGTAACCACCTCGATTTTGTCCGGGTTAGCTTCAATGCCACGCTCAGATACCAGGAAACCCAACAATTTTCCTGCACGAACACCAAAGACACACTTGGTGGGATTAAGCTTCATCTGGTATACCCGCAGATTATCAAAAGTTTTCTTTAGGTCTCCCAGTAGTGTTTCCTTCCTGTGAGTTTTAACCACAATGTCATCAACGTAAGCATGAACGTTGCATCCGATTTGGCCACAGAGGCAATTTTGGATGCAGCGCTGGTAAGTCGCCCCTGCACTCTTGAGTCCAAATGGCATGGACACATAGCAAAAAGCCCCGAAGGGGGTTATAAAAGCTGTTTTCTCCTGATCTTCCACGGCCATCTTGATTTGGTGATATCCGGAATAAGCGTCCAGGAAGCACAAACGTTCGCATCCCGCCACCGAATCAATAATTTGATCGATGCGGGGAAGGGCGAAAGGATCCTTTGGACAAGCTCTGTTAAGATCCGTGTAATCAATGCACATGCAGAAGGTACCGTTCTTCTTGAGCACCAGGACCGGGTTAGCCAACCATTTGGGGTGGAAGATCTCTACGATGAATCCGGCGGCCAAGAGACGGGAACTTCTTCCCCAATTGCCTTGCGTCGTTCCTCATTGAACGTGCGAAGATATTGCTGAATCGGTTTTGCCTTTGGGTCAACATTAAGATGGTGCTCAGCGAATTCTCTCGGCACACCAGGCATGTCAGAAGGTTTCCATGCGAAGATGTCCCGATTCTCACGGATGAATTCTATGAGCGCGCTTTCCTATTTGGGGTCTAAACCCGCCCCGATATTGAACTGCTTGGTTGAGTCGCCAGGGACGAAATCCACTGTCTTAGTGTCGTATGTTGGTTTGAACTTGAGGGGCGGCTCAGCGTTTGTCGTTGGCTTCTTTAAAGGTGACATGTCAGCCGGATCAACATTGGCCTGGTGATATTTAAGCTCTTCCGCAACACAGGCGACTTCTACGTAAGCAGCATCCCATTCTTCACACTCTCTTGCAATCCTCCTATCACCATCAACTGTGATGGGTCCTTTAGGGCCAGGCATCTTGAGTTTAAGGTAAACATAGCAGGGGCGAGCCATGAATCGGGCGTAAGCCGGCCGCCCAAACAGCGCATGATAGGAGCTTTTTAACTTGACCACCTCAAACATGAGCGGCTCACTTCTGTAATTGAACGTTGTTCCAAACGCGACTGTGAGCCTAATTCGGCCTATGGGGTATGCCGACTTACCTGGGACAATCCCGTGGAATACCGTGGTTGAGGGCATCAAATCTTTCTCCAACAGGTTCATCCTTCGAAAGGTGTCGAAGTATAATATGTTGATGCTGCTACCACCATCCATCAGTACCTTTGATAAGGTATATCCTCCAACTTGAGGAGCCACGACCAACGCTAAGTCGCCGGGATTGTCAACTCTCGGCGAGTGATCCTCCCTACTCCATGATATAGTCTGCTCGGACCAGTGGAGATATCTAGGGAGTGCCAGCTTAGATACACTGTACGCTCGGTGACTCACCTTTTTATCACGCCTGCAGGCATTGGTGGTGAAAACGTGGTACTGCCCGTTGCTTAACTGCTTGGGGTTGTTGCGGAAGCCACCATTGTCGTCATGCCCTTGCGGAGCCCCCTGTGGGGGTGGTTGTTGAAAGACTCCCGGCGGGTTATACCGCCGTTGGTGGTGCATCGGATACTAGCCACTGCTTGGCTGCGGGCCACCCTGTGCCCCGGGTTTGGGGAAGCCGCCGAAGGGGTTCTGGCGTTGATTAGACGCGCCAAACTGTTCCTGCCGTTGGTCCGGGTCGCCGCCTTGCCCTTTTTTGATCTCCTTCGCCCGAAACTCCATCTTCTCCTGGATCTTTGGTGTCGTCCGCCTCAGCATACCTAGTGAGGGTGTCCATTAGCTCCCCCATATCTTGCACCTTTCGCTTGAGTCGTCCCAACTTCTGCACCAAGGGCTCATAGTGGCAGTTCTGCTCCAAGATTAGCACAGCCTGAGCCGCCGTGATACCATCCGACGAATGAATGATTTCCGCGACCCACCGCGTCCAGCGGTGGGCCGACTCATCCGGGCGTTGAACGCAGTGCTGTAAATCGACTATTGTCATCGGGCGCTTGCAGGTCCCTTGGAAATTTTTGACGAAACGCTCTTTTAATTCGTCCCAAGACTGGATGGAGTTGGGGGGCAAGTTCTTTAACCAAGTACGCGGCGTCCCTTCGAGCATCATTGTGAAGTATCTGGCGCAGACTGCTTCGCTTACATCGAGCATGTCCATGGCGATTTCGTAACTCTCGACCCATGACGTCGGCTCAAGGTCCGTAGTGTAGTTAGGCACCTTTCTTGGTCCTTTAAAATCCTTGGGCATTCGCTCGTTGTGAAGGGTGGGGGCCAAGAATGGAACCCCCACTTGTCTGCCGCTTCCAACAAGAGGCGCTGGGGCGACTTGGGTGTCCGGGTGATTCCGACCTGGCGGGTCTCGGTGATCAGGCGAGTTGACCTGGGGAAAGGGTCGCGGTCCGCTGGTTATGGCGGGCTGGTCCTCTGGTCGACTCCTGGTGCGGCTTGCATGGGGAGTCAAGTGCAGCCGATCTAGGCTGTGTGAGAACTGGGCATTTTGAACCACTGCCGTCTTCAAGATCTCGATGGCGTTCCTTGCTTCTATCTCAGCTGGAGTGTTGCCATGAATCGGAAGGGATTCTAAATGGCGAGTTGCGGCAAGGACGTTGTCCACCGGGTTGGAAAAGTGACCTCGAGGTGTCTGGAATCGGGGAACGCGATCCATAGCTGGCTGAAACGACGGGTTTGGTGGCTGGCCCGGCCCTCCCCCCAGGGTGTCTCCTGCCCCGGGAGTTCGTGGAGTGTCGAACAGGTGGGTCGGGTTGAGATCAGGGGGTAAACGACCCTGATGCCTCCGCTGATGGATGCCGTCAGATGTGCGCTGATGCCTTTCGAGCCACCAGTTTTCGGTATTCAAGCGAGCTACCTCAGCGGTAATTTGAGCCTGCCGGGTCTCGATCCTGACGGCTTCCACCTCAGCGTCCCGCTGAGCCTTTGCCACCCCATCTCTTAGTTTTGTTAGCTCCGTGTTTATCGCGTCCTATTTTTCTGACGTTATGGGGGTCGCCATGAGCCTTGTTATCTCCGCCGCTAACTCCACCAAGATCGCGGTCGGGCTTCTAGACGTTTCGCCAGCCCCATCTTCGCCTGCCGGGTTTGGCGAGGGCTGGGTCGCCCCTGCCATGTAAACGGCGATGTGACGGCGGGTCCGGTCAAGAACCTCGGGGTCCATGGCTAGCGACAAGCCCCCAAGGCAGCCCCCATGTAGAGACTGAATTGAATCTGAATCGCCCATGGATGATTCGTCATCAGTGTTGACCGGCGTGGTCTCCTGGGTCGCTGATTGTTCTGGTTCCTCAGATCCCTGCGTGAACCCAACAAAGACCGTACGGGTTAGGTTTGGCATCGCGATAGGGCGGACGTACCTGCCCGGCTCGACGATGTCGGAGGAGATGTCCGGCTCAGGCATAGGCGATCCAACCATGCCGACGAAGACGTTGATCTTCCCGAAGGGGATTCTGTAGCCGGATTCGATCGAATCGGCCTCGGGCCCCCATAGCAAGTTATTGATGTAGTACTTCCCGCGGCGGCTCCGAGTCATGAGCCCCGCTGCGTAGCTCCCGGACCCTGGTAGGGCTCCCTTTGAGAACTCAACTCCACTGTGCGCATGCCCTATGGTGGGCGCCAACTGTCGTGGTTTTGTCATGGCAGATGTCCTCGTGAAAGGACTTAGTGTTGGAGCCATCGCACCTTGGTGGCGACTCAAAGGGGTTTTGCGAGAGCGAGACACAGATTTACCCAGGTTCAGCCCCTCGCGAGGAGGTAAAGGCCTATGTCCTGCTTGGTGTTTGTATTGATGGTGTTTCGATTACAAGGGTGCGTAACTCGCCTGACCTAGCACTTGATGATTTCTAACCTACCCTCTCCTTCCCTAAGACCTGCCTTTATATACAGGTCGAGCCCTTAGGATTTACAAGAGTCCTTTACTTTACACAAATCGTGATCCTTCCTATCTCTAAGTCGACATCTTTCCAAGACTTGGAGATCTTCCCAACAATGGACTTTTCCCGAAGGTCCCGAATCGTCATCCGACTCCCGGCCCCGCTGGGCCAAGGCCGGAACCACTTAGAGATGAGTCGCCAGCTTGGGTGACCCGGCCCAACTAGGGCGGGTTACCCAACAGATAATACCCCAACTCTCTATGATCGGATCTTTGCTTTACATTTGTGCATCTAGACCGGATATTATGTTGAGTGTGGGAATTTGTGCACGATTTCAGTCTGCACCTAAGGAAAGTCACTATGTGGCGGTCAAGCGAATCTTTCAATATTTGGCTCATACCCCAAACTTAAGCTGATGGTATCCCAAAGGAAATTAATGTAATTTGGCGATGTATGGAAATATATATAAATGTGATCGAGCCACTTATGGTAAGGTTTATTAATTCAAATTTAGACTTTAAAGATTTATTGGAAACTAATGTAATTTGGTGATGTATGGAAATATTAATAAATATGATTGAACCACTTATGGTAAGGTTAATTAATTCAGATTTGGTCTTTAAAGACTTATTCAAAATTAAATTAATTTGGGGATGTATGGAAATATTAATAAATGTGACTCAGCCACTCATGGTAAGGTTAATTAATTCAGATTTGGTCTTTAAAGATTTATTAGAAATTAATATGATATGGTGATGTATGGAAATATTAATAAATGCGATTGAGCCACTTATGATAAGGTTAATTAATTTAGATTTGGTCTTTAAAGATTTATTAGAAAATAATTTTGATTGATTCTTTCACATAAATATATTACTAAATATATGATGATGGGAGAAGGGACAAAAAAACAGACAAAAAACCAGAGGAAGGTGGGAGGTATGACAAAAATAAACCCGGAACGAAAACATACCATCATGACCGCACACTACTCCTTTAGGAGTAGAGATAAATTTTGTCTTTTTTCCCAAAAGTCAATGTTAACTTTTTTGTAAAAAATTATATACTAGTGCAAAATAAAGTCAATTTTAATATAAAAATACTTCGGAACTATTTTGACTTTTTAATTAATTATTAAAAAAAATCTCCATATAGGGTGCATATACAACCAGAAACCAAAGTGTATTTCCCCTTCGTCCATCAGTTTTAGCGTTCTTTTTTATTTTTCTTGATTTATTTGGATTCCCTTGGTTTTCCTGTGATTTAAAAAACCCGCTCATATAAGGTAAAATATAATAATGAAAACCGAGAGAAAAGGAAAAAATAAGCAGAAGAATACAAATCGGAAAAAGAGAAACCGAAAAAATGTCCACTCTCATATATGATTGAATATTTGAAGAGTGATCTTGTTTTGCTATATGTGCTTCTCTTGTTGTTGTTGATCTCATTGAAATATGCCTTGAGTGTCTCACATCTTTGCCACGCCATATGTTCCATACCATTGGTGTAGTGTTTCTCATGTGTGCGAAAGCAAGCCGAATGGTTTGGGACCTTTCAAGTGGCTAAACATTTGTACCCGGCGCGTCGGCCGAACCGTTTCGGCCGGACGCATTGCGTGCGTCCGATCCCCGCGGATCTCGCGTTCCCCTTGCGCAGGCACTGTCTTCGCCCCCTCGCGTACTTTCCCCGCGTAGGCACTGTTGAAAATATGCCCTAGAGGCAATAATAAAGTGGTTATTATTATATTTCCTTGTTCGTGATAATTGTCTATTGTTCATGCTATAATTGTATTAACCGAAAACAGTAATACATGTGTGAATATATAGATCATAATGTGTCCCTAGTGAGCCTCTAGTTGGCTAGCTCGTTGATCAATAGATGATCATGGTTTCCTGATCATGGACATTGGATGTCATTGATAAGGGGATCACATCATTAGGAGAATGATGTGATGGACAAAACCCAATCCTAAGCATAGAACTAGATCGTGTTGTTCGTCTGCTAAAGCTTTTCTAATGTCAAATATCATTTCCTTAGACCATGAGATTGTGCAACTCCCGGATACCGTAGGATTGCTTTGGGTGCATCAAACGTCAAAACGTAACTGGGTGGCTATAAAGGTGTACTACGGGCATCTCCGAAAGTGTCTGTTGGGTTGGCACAAATCGAGACTGGGATTTGTCACTCCGTATGATGAAAAGGTATCTCAGGGCCCACTCGGTAGAACATCATCATAATGAGCTCAATGTGACTAAGGAGTTAGCCACGGGATGATGTGCTATGGAACGAGTAAATAGACTTGCCGGTAACAAGATTGAACAAGGTATGGGGATACCGATGATCGAATCTCCGGCAAGTTATATACCGCTAGACAAAGGGAATTGTATACGGGATTGACTGGATGCTTGACATCGTGGTTCATCCGATGAGATCGTCATGGAATAGGTGAGAACCAATATAGATATCCAGACCCCGCTATTGGTTATTGACCGGAGAGGTGTCTCGATCATGTCTACATGCTTCCCGAACCCGTAGGGTCTACACACTTAAGGTTCAATGACGCCAGGGTTATATGGGAATAGTGTACGTGGTTACCCAAGGTTGTTCGGGGTCCCGGATGAGATCCCGGATGTCATGAGGAGCTTCGGAATGGTCCGAACGTAAAGATTCATATATAGGAAGTGAGGATTTGGACGCCGGAAGTGTTTCGGGCGTCACCAGTAATGTACCGGGACCACCGGAAGGGTTCTGGGGGTCCACCGGGAAGGGGCCACCAGCCCCAAAGGGTATATGGGCCGAAAGGTGGAAGGGAGCCAGCCCATAGTGGGTTGGTGCGCCTCCCACCTCAGCCCAAGGCGCGAGAGGGGGCCGAAGGGGGCCAACCCTAGGGCGTGGGGGCTTGCCTTGGGTGACAAGCCACCCCTAGGGCGCCGCTCCTCCTCTCCGTGGTCGCCGCCCTTGCCTCCCATATGGGAGGGCTGCCGCACCACCTAGGGGAAACCCTAGGGCGGCCGACCCCCTCCCCCTCCCTTCTATATATAGTGGGGCATTGGGAGGGCTGCAACACACAAGTTTCATCCTCTCTCGATGCATCCCTACCCCTCCCTCTCCTCGTCCTCCGCATAGCTTGGCGAAGCCCTGCCGGAATACCACGTAGATCCACTGCCACCACGCCGTCGTGATGCCAGAGTTCTCCCTCAACCTATCCTACCTCCTTGCTGGTTCAAGGCGTTGGATATGTCACCGGGCTGCACGTGTGTTGAACGCGGAGGTGTCATTGTTCGACACATAGATCAGAATCCACCGCGATCTGAATCGCTGCGAGTACGACTCCATCAACCGCGTTCATAGCAACGCTTCCGCTTAGCGATCTTCAAAGGTACGAAGATGCTCTACCCCATCACTCGTTGCTGGTTTCTCCATAGATAGATCCTTGCATGGCATAGGATTTTTTTTGAAATCACTACGTTCCCCAACAGTGGCATCCGAGCCAAGGTTCTGTCGGTTGATTCTATGCACGAGTAGAACACAAAAGTTGTGGGCGCTGATTTTGAAAATTGCTTGCTGTTATCAGTCCTATCTTTTTCGGCGGTATTGTGGGATGAAGAGGCCCGGACCGACCTTACACTTACGCTTACATGAGACATGTTCCACCGACTAACATGCACTTGTTGCATAAGGTGGCTAGCGGGTGTCTGTCCCTCCCACTCTAGTCGAATTGGATTCGATGAAAAGGGTCCGTATGAAGGGTAAATAGCATTGGCATATCAACGTTGTGGCTGTCATGTAGGTAAGAAACGTTCTTGCTAGAAACCCAAATCAACCACGTAAAACTTGCAACAACAATTAGAGGACGTCTAACTTGTTTTTGCAGGGTATGCTATGTGATGTGATATGGCCAAAAGGATGTGATGTTACGTATGTGATGTATGAGATTGATCATGTTCTTGTAATAGGATTCACGACTTGCATGTCGATGAGTACGACAACCGGCAGGAGCCATAGGAGTTGTCTTAATTTATTGTATGAGATGCAACGCCATGTGGTCATTACTTTACTTTATTGCTAATGGTTAGCTATAATAGTAGAAGTAATAGTTGGCGTGACAACTTCACGGAGACACAATGATGGAGATCATGGTGTCATGCCGGTGACGATGATGATCATGCGATGCCCCGAAGATGGAGATCAAAGGAGCAAAGATGATAATGGCCATATCATGTCACTATATGATTGCATGTGATGTTTATCATGTTTTTCATCTTATTGCTTAGAATGACGGTAGCAAATATAAGATGATCCCTTATAAATTTTTGAGATAAGTATTCCCCTAAGTGTGCACCGTTGCGAAGGATCGTTGTCTCGAAGCACCACGTGATGATCGGGTGTGATAGATTCTAACGTTCGCATACAACGGGTGTAACCAGATTTACACACACAAAACACTTAGGTTGACTCGACAAGCCTAGCATCTACAGACATGGCCTCGAATACGGGAGACCCAAAGGTCGAACATGAGTCGTATGGTTGATACGATCAGCATGGATATGCTCACCATCGATGAGTAGTCCATCTGACGTGATGATCTGACATGGGCTGGTCGACGTGGATCATGTCACACTTGGATGGCTGGAGGGATGTCGATCTAAGTGGGAGTTCATTGAATAATTTGATTAGATGAACTTAATTATCATGAACTTAGTCTAAAAGTTGTCTTTACAAATATTGTAGATCCAATGGCCAATGCACCTGTCAACCTCAATTTCAACGCGTTCCTAGAGAAAACAAAGCTGAAAGATGATGGCAGCAACTATGCGGACTCGGTCCGTAACTTAAAGCTCATCCTCATTGCATCCAAGAAGGCTTATATCCTTGATGCACCGCTAGGTGACCCTCTCGTTCCCGCGGCAGCCCAGGATGTTCAGAACGCCTGGCAGTCACAGAGTTATGACTACTCTCTGGTTCAGTGCGGCATGTTATACAGTTTAGAACCAGGGCTCCAAAGGCATTTTGAGCAACACGAAGCATATGATATGTTCAAGGAGCTGAAACTAGTTTTTCAAGCTCATGCCCGGGTCGAGAGATATGAGGTCTCCGACAAGTTCTTTAGCTGTAAAATGGAAGAGAATAGTTTTGCCACTGAGCACATACTCAGAATGTGTGGGTTGCACGGTCGTCTGACTCAGCTTGGAGTCGAACTTCCAGATGATGCGGTGATTGACAGAATCCTCCAGTCGCTTCCACCTAGCTACAAGAGCTTTGTGATGAACTACAACATGCAAGGGACGAAGAAGACCATTCCCGAGTTGTACTCGATGCTGAAATCTGCAGATGTAGAAATCAAGAAAGAGCATCGAGTGTTGATGGTCAATAAGACCACTAGTTTCAAGAAAGGCAAGGGTAAGAAGAACTTCAAGAAAGACGGCAAAGTTGTTGCCGCGCCTGGTAAACCAGTTGCCGGGAAGAAGAAAAAGAATGGACCCAAGCCTGAGACTGAGTGTTATTATTGCAAGGGAACCGGTCACTCGAAGTGGAACTTCCCTAAATACTTAGCGGATAAGAAGGCCGACAACGTCAAAGGTATATATGATATACATATTATTGATGTGTACCTTACCAGCGCTAGTAGTAGCTCCTGGGTATTTGATACCGGTGTTGTTGCTCGCATTTGCAACTCAAAGCAGGAACTGTGGAATAAGCGAAGGCTGGCTAAGGACGAGGTGACGATGCGCGTCGGGAATAGTTCCAAGGTCGATGTGATCGCCGTCGGCACGCTACCTCTACATATACCTTCGGGATTAGTTTTAAACCTTAATAATTGTTATTTAGTACCAGCTTTAAGCATGCACATTGTATCGGGATCTTGCTTGATGCAAGATGGCTACTCATTTAAATTTGAGAATAATGGTTGTTCTGTTTATATGAGTGATATGTTCTATGGTCATGCCCCGCTAGTCAATGGTTTATTCTTAATGAATCTTGATCATGATGTTACACATATTCATATGTAAGTACCAAAAGATGTAAAGTTGATAATGATAGTCCCACATACTTGTGGCACTGCCGCCTTGGTCATATCGGTGTCAAGCACATGAAGAAAGTACAAATGGACTTTTGAAGTCTCTTGATTTTGAGTCATTTGACACATGCGAACCGTGCCTCATGGGCAAGATGACCAAGACTCCGTTCTCCGGAATAATGGAGCGAGCAACCAACTTGTTGGAAATAATACATACTGATGTATGCGGTCCAATGAACGTTGAGGCTCGCGGTGGCTATTGTTATGTTCTCACCCTCACCGATGACTTAAGAAGATATTGGTATGTCTACTTAATGAAATACAAGTCTGAAACATTTGAAAAGTTCACAGAATTTCAGAGTGAGGTTGAGAATCAATGTGACAAGAAAATAAAGTGTCTACATCTAATCGTGGAGGAGAATATTTGAGTCAGGAGTTTGGCACACACCTAAAGAAATGTGGAATTGTTTCACAACTCACGCCGCCTGGCACACCACAGCATAACGGAGTGTCTGAACGTCGTAATCGCACTTTATTGGATATGGTGCGATCTATGATGTCTCTTACCGATTTACCGCTATCATTTTGGGTATATGTATTGGAAACCGCAACATTCACTTTAAATAGGGCACCATATAAATCCGTTGAGACGACACCGTATGAATTACGGTTTGGCAAGAAACCTAAGCTGTTGTTTCTAAAAGTTTGGGGGTGCGATGCTTATGTGAAGAAACTTCAACCAGAGAAGCTCGAACCCAAAGCGAAAAAATGCGTATTCATAGGATACCCTAAAGAAACTATTGGGTATACCTTCTATCTTAGATCTGAAGGCAAAGTCTTTGTTGCCAAGAATGGGTCTTTTCTAGAGAAAGAGTTTCTCTCGAAAGAAGTAAGTGGGAGGAAAGTAGAACTTGATGAGGTAATTGTACCTCCGCTCAAACCGGAAAGTAGCATAGTGCAAGAAAATGTTTCTGTGGCGCCTGCACCGACTAGGGAGGAAGTTAATGATGATGATCATGAAGCTTAGGATCAAGTTGCTATTGAACCTCGAAGGTCCACGAGGTTACGTTCTGCACCAGAGTGGTACGGCAACCCTGTGATGGAAATCATGTTGTTACACAACATGAACCTTCGAACTAAGAAGAAGCGATGGCGGGCCTGGATTCCAACAAATGGCTTGAAGCCATGAAATCCGAGATAGGATCCATGTATGAGAACAAAGTATGGACTTTGGTGGACTTGCCCGATAATCGGCAATAGAGAATAAATGGATCTTTAAGAAGAAGATTGACACTGACGGTAATGTGACCGTCTATAAGGCTCGACTTGTCGCAAAGGGTTTTTGACAAGTTCAAGGAGTTGACTACGATGAGACTTTCTCACCCATAGCGATGCTCAAGTGCGTCTGAATGATGCTAGCAATTGCCGCATTTTATGATTATGAAATTTGACAAATGGACGTCAAAATGGCATTCCTTAACGATTTCCTTAAGGAAGAGTTGTATATGATGCAACCGGAAGGTTTTGTCGATCCTAAGAGTGCTAACAAGGTATGCAAGCTCCAACACTCCATCTATGGGCTGGTGCAAGTATCTCGGAGTTGGAACATTTGCTTTAATGAGATGATTAAAGCATTTGACTTTATACAGACTTATGGAGAAGCCTGTATTTACAAGAAAGTGAGTGGGAGCTCTGTAGCATTTCTCATATTATATGTGGATGACATATTGTTGATGGGAAATGATATAGAATTATTGGAGAGTGTAAAGGCCTACTTGAACAAGTGTTTTTCAATGAAGGACCTTGGAGAAGCTGCTTATATATTAGGCATCAAGATCTATAGAGATAGATCAAGACGCCTCATAGGTCTTTCACAAAGTACATACCTTGACAAGATATTGAAGAAGTTCAATATGGATAAGTCAAATAAGGGGTTCTTGCTTGTATTGCAAGGTATGAGATTGAGTAAGACTCAATGCCCGACCACGACAAAAGATAGAGAGAAGATGAGCACCATCCCCAATGCTTCAACCGTAGGCTCTATTATGTATGACATGCTGTGTACCAGACCTGATGTGAACCTTGCCATAAGTTTGTTAGGGAGGTACCAAAGTGATCCCGGTATGGAACACTGGATAATGGTCAAAAATATCTTTAAGTACCTGAAAAGGGCTAAGGAAATGTTTCTCGTTTATGGAGGTGACGAAGAGCTCGTCGTAAAGGGTTACGCCGATGCTAGCTTCGACACAGATCCGGATGACTCCAAGTCACAAACCAGATACGTGTATATTTTGAATGGTGGGGCAGTCAGCTAGTGTAGCTGCAAGCAAGGCATCATGGCGGCATCTACATGTGAAGCGGAGTACATAGCTGCTTCGAAAGCAGCACAAGAAGGCATCTGGATGAAGGAGTTCATCTTCGACCTAGGAGTGATTCCCAATGCGTCGGGCCCGATGACACTCTTCTGTGACAACACTGGAGCTATTGCCATAGCCAAGGAGCCCAGGTTTCATAGGAAGACCAATCAGATCAAGCGCTGCTTCAACTCCATCCATGATTACATTCATGAAGGAGATATAGATATTTGTAAAGTACATACGGATCTAAATGTCGCAGACCTGTTGACTAAAAATCTTCCATGAGCAAAGCATGATCAACACCAGAATGCTATGGGTGTTCGATTCATCACAATGTATCTAGATTATTGACTCTAGTGCAAGTGGGAGACTATTGGAAATATGCCCTAGAGGCAATAATAAAGTGGTTATTCTTATATTTCCTTGTTCATGATAATTGTCTATTGTTCATGTTATAATTGTATTAACCGGAAACAGTAATACATGTGTGAATATATACATCATAATGTGTCCCTAGTGAGCCTCTAGTTTGCTAGCTCGTTGATCAATAGATGATCATGGTTTCCTGATCATGGACATTGGATGTCATTGATAATGGGATCATATCATTAGGAGAATGATGTGATGGACAAGACCCAATCCTAAGCATAGCACTAGATCGTGTTGTTCGTCTGCTAAAGCTTTTCTAATGTCAAGTATCATTTCCTTAGACCATGAGATTGTGCAACTCCCAAACACCGTAGGAATGCTTTGGGTGCATCAAACGTCACAACGTAGCTAGGTGTCTATAAAGGTGTACTACGGGCATCTCTGAAAGTGTATGTTGGGTTGGCACGAATCAAGACTAGGATTTGTCACTTCGTATGATGGAAAGGTATCTCAGGGCCCACTTCGTAGAACATCATCATAATGAGCTCAGTGTGACTAAGGAGTTAGCCACGGGATGATGTGATATGGAACGAGTAAAGAGACTTGCCGGTAACGAGATTGAACAAGGTATGGGGATACCGATGATCGAATCTCGGGCAAGTTATATACCGGTAGACAAAGGGAATTGTATACGGGATTGATTGAATCCTTGATATCGTGGTTCATCCAATGAGATCATCGTGGAACATGTGGGAATCAACATGGATATCCAGACCCCGCTGTTGGTTATTGACCAGAGAGGTGTCTCGGTCATGTCTGCATACTTCTCGAACCCGTAGGGTCTACACACTTAAGGTTCGATGACACCTAGGGTTATCCTCTCTCGGCGCAGCCCTACCCCTCCCTCTCCTCGTCCCCCGCATAGCTTGGAGAAGCCGTGCCGGAGTACCACGTATCTCCACCGCCACCACGCCATCATGCTGCCGGAGTTCTCCCTCAACCTCTCCTACCTCCTTGCTGGTTCAAGGCGTTGGAGATGTCACCGGGTTGCATGTGTGTTGAACGTGGAGGTGTCGTTATTCGGCACATAGATCAGAATCCACCGCGATCTGAATCGCTAGGAGTACGACTCCATCAACCGCGTTCATAACAATGCTTCGCTTAGCGATCTTCAAAGGTACAAAGATGCTCTACCCCATCACTCGTTGCCGGTTTCTCCATAGATAGATCCTTGCATGGCGTAGGAATTTTTTTGAAATCACTGCGTTCCCCAAGAAGCACCGCTGCACACCCCCCGCACCTTCGCTGGCGCTGCTGCAAACCACCATTACCAGATGGAAAGCCATCACCGGTGCTGGGTCTGAGCCACAGGAGGTTGTAACAGCCCGAGACCGACGTTCAAGAAGATTCCCCTTTTATTCCATTGTCGCCGTGGTAATTGTTTTGTTGGTCGCATTCATAGTCGCATCATTCGCATTGCATCGTCACTTTGTTGTTGCTAGTTTTCAAAACTTGCATCTCTTATTAGTTCCTGGCTCTCTCTGTGTTCGTCGTTTATCGTTCTAAGACAAACGACACATACACGCGCCCACGACATCGTTTATATTTTGTTTTTAAAAGTGCGTATAAAACATTCTTGGATTGGGACGAAACTTGGGGTGCGGTCTTATTTTAATATAGTTAGGCGGCCTGCCAAATTTCGTCGCAATCGGAGTTTGATTGATACCCGCACCGTTAAACCTATAGCGGCACTATAGCCGGTCCAGTGTCATACGTTTTCGTTGTTTTAAACTTGTGTCATGGGCTGCCTTTTTCCTCTCGTCTTAGCCCAACACCCCCCTCTACACAAACACTAAGCCACCTAACCCAACCCCACAATCGGAACCGTCCGATCTCGATCGTGCGGTCGAAATCGGGGCAAAATCCCCAAACCTCGCTACCCCGGCTATAAAAGGAAGGCTAGCCCTTCCTAAAATGACCAAAACCTAGCCTGCCTCGTTTTCCGTGCCCACCAACCCCAGCGCCGCCACCTGGTCGCCTCCCAGCTCCCTCCAGCGCCTCAGACGCCGCTGGGACCGCCAGGCCCATTGTCGGCCCCTCCCAGCCCATGTGGCCACCGCCGCCCGAGATCCCGAGATGTTGCAGCTCATGCCCGAGGGGAGGAGCCACAATCTTGCTGCAGCTCTGTGCCCCGTGCCTCCTACAGCGACGCCCGCCGACGACCCCACGCCGCTAGGAGCCGATCCAGGCCGTGTCCCGCTGTGCCCTTCTTCTCCCTGAGCTCCTATCCTCTCTTCCCTAACCCCCATCTCTCTCCCCTGTGTGCCATGGATGCCAGGTTCAGATCTCACCGCCAACGTCGCCTCGTCCCCCGCAGCTGCAAGAAATGGTTGGATTCGCCTCTTCCGCCATGCCTCTGCGTGCGGGGGCACGAGGGAGCAGCCCGCTCGCACGTTGACTGGCTGCCCCGCGCCAGCGTCAGCGCTTGGCCCAGCGCTTCGCCCCGCCCCCTTTGCGCCTCGTGTGGGCGTTCCCCACAGCGGCGCCGAAGGCCCAGCTCCCTTGTCATAATCACATTGGAGATGAGCCATATATGTAAATGGACCCGAACAACATATAGTTTCACGTGAACAACTTTGTTTCGCCATTTAACAAACATAAAACGTGATTATGACAAATCTGGGAAGATTTAGAAAGTAAAACATGGGGTCATTTCGGAGATACTATATGTCGTTTCCGACCTCATTTAAAATGCTTAGATAGGTAGTTTCATTACGCTTCACCTCTTGCCATGATTAACAACATTTAACTGTCGTGTTCCTAAACAAGAGCGAACTAATAATTATATGTGGAGTTTCGTCAATATGCAACTCGTTGCATATTGAGCTTCACTTAATGTGTAGTGGTTGATTGTTGTGATTGCCATGCCATGCATATTTGGATGGACATGCATCATATTAGGTAGTGCATTATGTCGTGCATGTGCCGTGGTGAATATCGTGTGTTGATTCTTGTTTTCGGTATGCTTCGTCTCGATAGAATTCCGCGGCGTGTCGGAAGTTAGGATCCATTTGACTACGTCGGTTCGTCTGCTTCATGGAGCCGTTCTTCTTCCAAGAGGGATCTCAGGCAAGATGACTATTTCCCTAGATACCATTACTATCATTGCCATGCTAGTTGTTTCGTTTCTAGTGTTATGCCTCGCTGCCTACAACCTATTAAATACCAGCCTCTCAACATTGCCATGAAAACCTTCAACCTGTTCATGGCCTAGCAAACCACTGATTTGCTATGTTACCGCTTGCTTAACCATTTGATAGCGTTGCTAGTTGCAGGTGCAGTTGCTTCCATGTGATAACATGGGTTCCTTGCTATATCACCATATTATTGCTATTAAATTTAATGCACCTATATACTTGGTAAAGGTGGAAGGCTCGACCTTTCTAGCCTGGTGTTTTGTTCCACCTTTGCCCCCTTAGTTTCGGCTACCGGTGTTAGATTCCATAATTGAGCGCTCCAAACACGGTCAGGGGTGTTATGGGGACCCCCTTGATAATTCCTATTAGATTAAGGCTGGTCTGGCAAGGACCAACTTTGGTACTACATTTGCCTAATAACCTAATAAAATGCATAGGGACTTTCCGGACCCCGTGGATGATTAATCAACCCCCGGGCCAGTGCTCCGCATGAGTGTTGGTCCAAACCGGGCGATGTCCAGTGCCCTGTGGTCACCCGGGGTTTCAGCCAACCCGACGTCTTACCCATCCGGTCGTGCCTTGAGAACGAGATACGCGACTCCTATCGGGACTGTCGGCACGCCGGGCGGCCTTGCTGGATTAGTTTTACCTTTTATGAATGTCTTGTGCATCGGGATTCCGATGATGCTTTGGGTTTTCTCAGAGTTGAGGTTTTCCACTATGGAATCCGATGAAGTCACGAGTTTCGTGATCAAGGCTTCCTATGCGGCTTGTGGTAATTTATGATGGACTAGTTGGAGCACCCTTGCAGGGTTACATCTCTCAGAAAGCCGTGCCCGCGGTTATGTGGCAATGTGGAAACTTGTTTAACATCCGGTTCTAGACGACTTGAAGTAAAATTAATTAATAACTTGCCAACTGAGTGCGTAACCGTGACTGTCTCTTTCGTGAGCTTCTTCTCCGATCGAGGACACGGTGAGGTTATGTTTGATGTAAGTAGGTGTTTATGATCATTCATTTGATCACCAGTAGTTCACACCCACTGTGCATAGATCACCCCCCTCTTTTATTCTTGTACTCGTAAGTTAGTCGCCTCAAATAAATGCTTAGTCGCTTGCTGCAGCCTCACCACTTAACCATACCTCACCTATTAAGCTTTGTTAGTCTTGATACCTTTGGAAATGAGATTGCTGAGTCCCCTGTGGCTCACAGATTACTACAACACTAGTTGCAGGTACATGTAAGGTGGTATTAAGACGTGAGTGCGGTGATTGTTCATTTGGAGTTTCTTCTTCTTCTTCATCGATCTAGGATGGGTTCCAGGTCGGCATCTTGGGATAGCAAGGATGGACATCGTTCTTTATCGTTTGTTTTCCTCCATAGACGGACCTTGCTCTTCTTCATGATGTCTGATTATGTATTGTAATTATGTGACTCTGATGTAGCTTGTGGTGAGTGTAAGCCAATTCCATATACTCATCTTTTCAGTACATGTACTTGTAACGATATCCATTCTTGCGAAACACGAGATGCACTTCTATCCCTGTCGATGCCCTCGTGCCAAAAATAAGGATAGGGTCTCATCTTGGGCATTACAAGTTGGTATCAGAGTAGTACCGACCTAGGAGCCCCCTTGATTGATCAAACTTGGCCGAGTCGAGTCTAGTGAAAAATTACTTTGAGTCTAGCTATATATCGGAGAGTAGGATTATTTTTTCTCCTCTTCTATGCTCTGGTGAGGAATCTTGACGTAATAATTTTAATTCTACTCCTCTTCTCACTCAAAAAAAAATTAGGATCACACGGATAATTTTGGAATCTATACGATGCCAATGTGACGGAGTTCTATCTTGGTGCCTCCCGTCTGATTTGATTTCTTCCGGGAAGTTGAGCTCCAGGGGATTCTTGAGGACATCGTTATCATTCAGATTTCTTAGTATCTCAGGACGGAGGATGTTCGAAATTGCTTCAATACTAGTAGCGGCGAGAGGAGTCTGGCTTCCCCAGTACTGGTGCAGATAGGTCCAGATGTATCACCATACTTAGTATCGTTGTGATTATGAGTATCTGAGATAGATGAGGTTCCGAGATTCTGGTTATGTGTTGACGGATGTGATACACTAGACGGGTTATATGCTAGGAGTTGATTGATGAATTTCTCCTTGTATCCGTGGACTAGATTGCATGACCAGAAATTTCGGGAGTTCTTAGGAGGGAATTCAAGTAGTTACTTATAGGACAATCTTCCAACAGATGCATGGTGTGAGGTTGCGGTTCGACATTTAGTGGAATCGTTTGTTCACGGTCGTTTTACAACGGTTCTCGTTGTGTCTTAAAGAGTCCTTGTAGCTTGCTATGACTCGGGGATGCTTCGTATGTCGTGTGCACTGCCTTGTATATGATGGCTACTGTAGGATAGAGCCCATGCGAGCCTGATTGGCAATCTCTCGCAATGGCTAGACGACTGCTATTCTCGATTCCTCAACAATTAGAAATTGTCTTGCAATAACCCACCAGCGCGTGGGATCGAGGCAGTTTTCGAGGGTATAGTATTCAACCCAAATTTCTTGATTCGCCAATAGGAAGTGAGAGGATACTCTCAAGTATTAGCAGTTGAATATGTGAGATTCAACCACACCTGAAAGATTAGTATCTGCAAGCAAAGTATCAACAACAAGTAGTATGATAACAACGGTAGCAAGTAACAGCAGTAGCAAGTAGCAACATTAGCAAGTAACAGTAGAGCAAGTAACAGCAACAGCAAAACAAGTAACAACAACAACAAAACAAGTAACAACAGTAGTGGGACAAACTCGTAGGCAATGGGTCGGTGATTTGTTTGGATGATATTCATCACGCAACAGTTATAACAATGAGAGATATGTGGCTAGCTCCCGTTCGTCAATGTGATGTAGGCATGCATTCCGTGTGTCGTCATACGTGCTTAGGGAAAAGAACTTGCATGGCATCCATTGTCCATCCCTCCCGTGGCAGTGGGGTCCAAAAGGAAACTACGAGATATTAAGGTTCTCCTTTTAATAAAGAACCGGACCAACGCATTAGCACTTGGTGAACACATGAACTCCTCAAACTATGGTCATCACCGGGAGTGGTTCCGGTTATGGTCACTCCGGGGTTGCCGGGTCATAACACATAGTAGGTAACTACAACTTGCAAGATCGGATCTAAAACACACATATATTGGTGACAACATAATAATTTCAGATCTGAAATCATGGCACTCGGGCCCTACTGACAAGCATTAAGCATGGAAAAGTAGTAGCAACATCAATCTCAGAACATAGTGGATACTAGGGATCAATCCCCGTCAAAACTAACTCGATTACATGATAGATCTCATCCTACTCATCACCGCCCAGCGAGCCTACGAATAGATTACTCATGAACGACTAAGAGCTTCATGGAATTGGAGAGGGAAGAAGGTTGATGATGATGATGGCGATGATTTCCCCTCTCCGGAGCCCAAAACGGACTCCAGATCTGCCCTCCAGATGAAGAACAGGATGTGGCGGCGCCTCCGTACCGCAAACGCGACGAAATCTTCTCCCTTGATTTTTTCTGGGACAAAAGTGAATTTATAGAGCTAAATTTGGGGGCGGCAGAGCCACGTGGGCCCCAGAAGCTTGCTAGCCGCCACCACGGGGGCGGGGGTTGCGGCGGCTACAGGGCTTGTGGCCCACTGGCCCATCCCCTCCGGTGGATCTTTGCGTAGGTATTTTTCATATTTTCCAGAAATATTCTCCGTAAATTTTCAGGACGTTCTGAGAATTTTCATTTCTGCACAAAAACAACACCAAGGCAATTCTGCTGAAAACAACGTCAGTCCAGGTTAGTTCCATTCAAATCATGCAAATTAGAGTCCAAAACAAGGGCAAAAGAGTTTGGAAAAGTAGATACGATGGAGATGTATGAGAGCCTCATCCACGAAAATATCGGACGGAACCTCTCTCATGAATTTGTTCTGGCTTGTTTCATAAGCCTCATCCCTTTGTTGTGTTGGAGTATGGTAATTCGAGTTGCTTCGATGTCAAGTGGTGAATTCACATCTTTCCCAGAGGTCTTCTCATATTTTTATGAGAGTGCTAATCCTTTTGCTCAATCAATTGTCTTATCAATTCTTTTCAACCAAAGTTATCATATCAATTCTTTTCCATCCGGTGTGCTTCTCTTCAAGTGAATTCAATCCTTTCCAATATTTGCAAGATCAAACTCTCTTTTCTTTCAGGAGTTCATCCCATCTATCCCAAGTTGTCTTGTTTTCCCCGCCCTCCCTCCCTTTTTCTCAAATGATTTAATTCTCATCCAAGTGCATTTCATTTCATTCTTGCTTCCGCTATCTTTTCTTTTCTCTCTTATCCGGTGATTCCTTGTGAAGATTCTTAGGAGTTGCTAGTTCTTCATTTTTCATTCTTGTTCTCTTTTCCGGTGAATTTAGTTCAAGCTCTCCGTGTTCATCATATCTTTTTCATCCTTTAAATTCTTTCCCATGTTGAAAATTATTATCAAGTCTTTCTGGTTTTTCATTCCTCTCTATTCTATCTGGAGTGCCGAAGATATCTCAGAGGTTTATTGTTTCAATTCTTTCAATTATTTTGAGGTGCTCATTCTCATCAAGTTTTCATTCATACTGGTGCAATCTCTCTTCTCTAATCAATTATTTCAACGGTGGTTTCTTTTGAGTGGGCCCTAACCCACATGTTCTTTCCCAGGATCTTTTTTGGCTCTTCTAATCTTTTCAGGAGATCTCTAGATCTTTTCAAGTGTGGCGTAAGCATGAATTCCATCAGTCATATTCCTTGTTCAAGATCAATCTGAACTAATTTTTCTCATCGTTGGCTCAACCTTCATTCTTCATCGTTCCGGAGTGTCTCAAAAATTCTTGGTGGTGTTCTTCTCATCATTCTATCCATTGAAGATTGAAGGAGTGTCTCTCTTAAATATTTGTCCATTCTCTTGAAGATTCATCATTTTAGCTTGGTGCTATTCTTTCTAACTGTTGTCAATCATGAGTAATTCCTTCCATATCTATCTGGTGCATTTCAGTGTCGTATTCACTTCTTGATCCTCCGAAGGCCATCATTTCAGAAGACTTCTTCGTTCTCGGTTTTCAACTTTCATTCTCAAATACTTCTCAATTGTGTCTCTTCATCCATCTCTCATTATTCTGGTGCCTCATTCAAGTTTTCTGTGAGGCGGCTCAAGATCTCTTCATTCTCAAGGTGCTCTTCAAGAGTCTTGTGGTATTAGTTGTCATTTTCTTCTTCATTCTTTCGTTCCAAGTTCTAGTTTTTATTCTTTGTAACGGAGGCCTTGTAATGTTGCTTCAACCTATCATTTTGTCTTTTCAAGATCATATTGTTCCCTTGCTTATCAATTTAGTTGGATTGTTGTGAATCTTTTCAAGATCTTTCCTTCTTATACAATTTTGCCCTCTTTCCTACCTAAGTGGTGCCGAAATTTTCTGTGAATTCTTGCTTGTTTCTCATATCATTTTTCATCGCTTTGCAACCTTCAAGGATTGTTGGTTTCATTTGTTTGTCAAAGAAGCAACTAAGCCTTACCTCTTTCCCTTTCTCTTCCTCTTCCCCTTTCATTCTTAGATCTCGGGGCGAGATCTCTTGTTAGTGTAGGAGAGTTGTAAGAGCCTGAGACCGACGTTCAAGAAGATTCCCCTTTTATTCTGTTGTCGCCGTGGTAATTGTTTTGTTTGTTGCATTCATCGTCGCATCATTCGCATTGCATCGTCACTCCGTTGTCGCTAGTTTTCAAAACTTGCTTCTGTTATTAGTTGTCAGTTCTCTCCGTGTTCGTCGTTGACCGTTCTGAGACCAACCACACACGCCCACGCCCGCGACATCGTTTATATTTCGTTTTTAAAAGTGCGTATAAAACATTCTTGGATTGGGAACAAACTTTGCGTGTGGTCTTATTTTAATATAGGTAGGCGGCCTGCGAAATTTCATCGCAATCAGAGTTCGATTGAAACCCACACCGCTAAACCTATAGCGGCACTATAGCCGATCCAGCGTCACACGTTTTTGTTGTTTTAAACTCGTGTCACGAGCTGGCATTTTTCCTCTCGTCTTATCCCAACACTCCCCTCTACACAGACACTAAGCCACCTAACCCAATCCCACAACCGGAACCGTCCGATCTCGATCATGCGGTCGAAATCACGGCAAAATCCCCAAACCCTTGCTACCCCGGCTATAAAAGGAAGGCCAACCCTTCCTAAAATGACCAAACCCTAGCCTGCCTCGTTTTCCGCACCCACCAACCCAAGCGCCGCCACCTGGTCGCCTCCCACCTCCCTCGAGCGCCTCAGACGCCGCCGGGCCCACCAGGACCATTGCCGGCCCCTCCCGACCCATTTTGCCGCCGCCGCCCGAGCTCCCGAGCTGCTGCAGCTCGTGCGCGAGGGGAGGAGCCCCAAGTTTGCTGGAGCTCCGCTCCCTGCGCCTCCTGCGGCGACGCCCGCAGGCGACCCCGCGCCACCAGGAGCCGATCCAGGCCGTATCCCGTCGTGCCCTTCTTTTCCCTGAGCTCCTCTCCTCTCTTCCCTAACCCTCATCTCTCTCCCCTGCGTGACATGGATGCCAGGTTCGGAGCTCGCCCCCAACGTCGCCTCATGCCCCGCAGCTTCAAGAAATGGTTGGATCCGGCCTTGCAGCACCCAGATCCACCGGATCCCGCCTCATCTGCATCGCTGCTCGCCGAGATTCGCCGCTTCCGCCATGCCTCTGCGTGCGGGAGCACGAGGGAGCAGCCCGCTCGCGCATTGACCGGCTGCCCCATGCCAGCGTTAGCGCCTGGGCCAACACTTCGCCCTGCCCCCTCTGTGCCTCGTGTGGGCCTTCCCCACAGCGGCACCGAAGGCCCAACTCGCTTGCTAGAAAGCCAAGGCCTAGCTACACTCGAGCCCATCGCCGAGCCAGGCCCAGCCTCTCCACCGGGCCACGCCGAGGCCTGCTAAGGTGAGGACCCAGCTCCCCTGCTATATCTCACCCGAGGTGCATTTTAATTATCCTCCTCCCATGCATGTTAGCCCATTAGTTGGCAGATTCGGCCCGATTCGTTTTTTTCCCGTTTAACGAATATGCGCAAATTCAGAAAAGTGCATGAATTTCAAACGCCCGTAGTTTTAAATCCGTGCGTCGGATCGGGGAAGTTAGATATGTAACTTGGCTAGAATTTCGCGTAGAATAATAATTTCCAAATCTCATGCATGTTTAAGGTTGTTAGCTGTGTTGTTTGCATCAGGTTGCGTGTCGATGTGTTAGAAACGGTTTAGGTCGTAGTTATTTAACCGTAGCTCCGTTGGAGATGAGCCATATATGTAAATGGACCAGAACGACGTATAGCTTCACGTGAGAAACTTTGTTTCACCGTTTAGAAAACATAAAATCTAATTAGGAAAAATCTGGAGAGATTTAGAAAGTAACACATGGGGTCATTTCGGAGATGCTATATGTCGTTTCCGACCTCATTTAAAATGCCTAGATAGGTAGTTTAATTACGCTTCACCTCTTGCCATGATTAACAACATTTAATATTGCCGTGTTCCTAAACAAGAGCAAACTAATAATTATATGTGGAGTTTCATCAATATGCAACTCGTTGCATATTGAGCTTCACTTAATGTGTAGTGGTTGGTTGTTGTGATTGCCATGTCGTGCATATTTGGATGGACATGCATCATATTAGGTAGTGCATTATGTCGTGCATGTGCCGTGGTGAATATCTTGTGCTGATTCTTGTTCCCGTTTTGCTTCGTCTCGATAGAGTTCCGCGACGTGTCGAAAAGTGAGGATCCGTTCGACTACGTCGGTTCATCTGCTTCAGAGAGCCGTTCTTCTTCCAAGCGGGATCTCAAGCAAGATGACTATTTTCCTAGATACCATTACTATCATTGCCATGCTAGTTGTTTCCTTTCTATCGTTATGTCTCGCTGACTACCACCTGTTAAATATCAGCCTCTCAACATTGCCATGAAAACCTTCAACCTGTTCATGACCTATCAAACCACTGATTGGCTATGTTACCGTTTGCTTAACCATTTGATAGCGTTGCTAGTTGCAGGTGCAGTTGCTTCCATGTGATAACATGGGTTACTTGCTATATAACCATATTATTGCTATTAAATTTAATGCACCTATATACTTGGTAAAGGTGGAAGGCTCGGTCTTTCTAGCCTGGTGTTTTGTTCCACCTTTGCCCCCGTAGTTTCGGCTACCGGTGTTATATTCCATAGTTGAGCGCTCCTAACACGATCGGGGTTGTTATGGGGACCCCCTTGATCATTAGTATTAGATTTAGGCTGGTCTGGCAAGGCCCAACTTTGGTACTACATTTGCCTAATAACCTAATAAAATGCATAGGGACTTTCCGGACCCCGTGGATGATTAATCAACCCCCGGGCCAGTGCTCCGCATGAGTGTTGGTCCATACCGGCGATGTCCGGCGCCCCCTGGTCACCCGGGGTTTCAGCCAACCCTACGTCTTGCCCATCCGATCTTGCCCCGAGAACGAGATACGCGGCTCCTATCGGGACTGTCGGCATGCCGGGCGGCCTTGTTGGATTAGTTTTACCTTTTACGAATGTCTTGTGCATTGGGATTGCGACGATGCTTTGGGATTTCTTAGAGTTGATGTTTTCCACTATGGAATCCTATGAAGTCACAAGTTTCGTGATCGAGGCTTCCTATGCTGCTTGTGGTAATTTATGATGGACTAGTTGGAGCACCCCTGCAGGGTAAAATCTCTAGGAAAGTCGTGCCCACGATTATGTGGCAACGTGGAAACTTTGTTTAACATCCGGTTCTAGACGACCTGAAGTAAACTTAATCAATAACTTGCCAACTGAGTGCGTAACCGTGACTGTCTCTTTCGTGACCTTATTCTCCTACCGAGGACACGGCGGGGTTATGTTTGATGTAAGTAGGTGTTCGGGATCATTCATTTGATCACCAGTAGTTCACGTCCGCTGTGCGTAGATCATCCCCCTCTTTTATTCCTGTACTCGTAAGTTAGCCACCTCAAATAAATGCTTAGTCGCTTGCTGCAGCCTCACCACTTAACCATACCTCACCTATTAAGCTTTGCTAGTCTTGATACCTTGGAAATGAGATTGTTGAGTCCCCTATAGCTCACAGATTACTACTGTTGGAAATATGCCCTAGAGGCAATAATAAATTAGTTATTAATATATTTCCTTGTTCATAATAATCATTTATTATCCATGCTAGAATTGTATTGATTGGAAACTCAAATACATGTGTGGATACACAGATAACACACTGTCCCTAGTGAGCCTCTAGTTGACTAGTTCGTTGATCAAAGATGGTCAAGGTTTCCCTGGCCATAGGCAAGTGTTGTCACTTGATAACGGAATCACATCATTAGGAGAATCATGTGATGGACAAGACCCAAATTATATACGTAGCATATTTGAAAGGATCGATATGGTTGGCTAGAGGGGGGGGGGTGAATAGACAACGTCCACTTTTTAATTAATCTTAACAAGTTAAGGTAAACACTATACGGGTTCACAAATAATATGACAAAGAGGTGACCCCTATAGAAGCTACCAACAAGACCTATTAAGACAAGTAAGATATAGTCACAAGTAAAAGCAAATACAAAGTAAAGGTTAGAGATAACCACAAGTGGAACCGATGGAGACGAGGATGTGTTACCGAAGTTCCTTCCCTTTGATAGGAAGTACGTCTCCGTTGGAGCGATGTGGAGGCACAATGCTCCCCAAAAAGCCACTAAGGCCACCGTATTCTCCTCACGCCCTCGCACGATGCAAGGTACCGTGATTCCACTATAGGTGCCCTTGAAGGCGGCGACCGAACCTTTACAAACAAGGTTGGGGCAACTCCACACAAAGCTTGGAGGCTCCCAACAAGACCACGAAGCTTCACCACAATGGAATATGGCTTCGAGGTGACCTCAACCGTCTAGGATGCTCAAACACCCAAGAGTAACAAGATCCGCAAGGGATAGGTGGGGGAATCAACTTTTCTCTTGGTGGAAGTGTGGATCTAGGCCTTCTCAACTAATCCCTAAAGAATCAACAAGTTTGATTGGTTAGGGAGAGAGATCGGGCACTTTTAAGCTTGTGGAGCAACAATGGAGCTTAGAGAGGTAAGAGATAGGGTTCCTCAGCTAGAAGAACCCTTTATATAGTGGGGGGAAAATTCAGACCGTTTTCCCACTCTCTGCCCGAGATCCAGCGGTACTACCGCTGGGAAGGAGCGGTACTACCGCTGCCTGGCGGTACTACCGCTGGATGCAGCGGTACTACCGCTGGGGCTTCCAGCGGTACTACCGCTGGGGCTTCCAGCGGTACTACCGCTGGCCCCTTGGTAGTGCATAAGCACTACTACCGCCGGGAAAGTCTTCGCAAAAGGGTCCGTCCACGAACTACCGCTAGGTAGGTGGAACAAGGCACCTGGAGCGGTACTACCGCTGACCAGGGGGCGGTACTACCGCTGGCTAGCGGTACTACCGCTGACAATGGGCCGTACTACCGCCTGACAGCGGTACTACCGCTGGCTGCAGCGGTACTACCGCTGGCAGTCCAGCGGTACTACCGCTGGGGACCATTTTGCACAGATGCTCAAGATGAATAGGCGAGGGCCGCTCCAAAATATAAGGAAAGGGAGAATGCAAAGTGTGCGTGTGTAAAGATAGATTCCACCCAAACCTTTCCACTACGGATCCCCTCTTAATAGTACGGCTTTCCTATGACTCAAATAAAGAGAATCGTAGAGAGCGCCGTGCTTCCGTTCCAGAAGAGAGGAGACGAGTCGTCTTGTGCCGTTGACGAGTGTTACCTGAAACCTTGACACACACGATTAGTCCTGTACGGTACTGTCATCAATCAGCAAAATTACTTAGGCATAAACTATGCCTCAACAATCTCCCCCTTTTTGGTGGATTGATGACAAAACCGGATTTGCACAGATAATAATATGAGAATAAAAAGATAGAGATATATGACATATGACTCACAACATATGATGGAAATAAATCTAATCTCACATAAGAAAGATCATGTCTCACACAAGATAGCAAACGAATCAAACCAAGTTCAAAACAAACCATACGAGATAAATCAAAGCAAAGCAAAGTTCGAAATGAAAGCAAATCCTAGACTCTCTCCCCCTTTGGCACAAGACACCAAAAAGGGGCACACCTAATGCCACAGGTAACTACTCCTCGTCTTCAGGATCACCAGACTCGTCTGTCCCCTCCTGGTCGGTCTGCTCCTCCTCTGCTGCCTCATCGCCAGACCACTGGTACCCCTGAGCCTGCATCCAAGTGGCCTCCGGAGTGATGTCGTCCTCGGAGCCGCTGGAGATGTCCACATCCAAGGTCCTGAGAACACGCTTATGCCTCTGGCGGCTCTGCTTCTGAGCCACGTGTGTCTGATACTGACCCTTGGCCTGCATACAGAAAAGTGTCTTCATCTTGTCCTGCAGTTTGATAGCCCAAGATGGCATGGCAGACGAGCGGGGCTGAGAGGCAGGTCCTCTGCCAGCAGCGGTCTCTGTATCAGTGTCCATGTGCTGAGAAGATGAAGATGGGTTGGCCCACTTGTCCTTGACGCGCAGCTTGATTGGGTCATGCACAATGTAATCAGACTGTGCGTAGAGCACCTCATCCGGAAACGCCTGTTGCCACTTATGGCTGATGTATGCGAACAGATAAGGCCCTTAGATAGGAACCTTACGGTTGATGATGCAGTTCCAGAGCTCTGTGAACATCACATCTGCAATATCCAGTGGAGCAGACTCCTGAGACATAGCTTCCTCACACAGTAACAACATCTCAGCCAAGTAGCCATGGACCTCATCGAAGTTACCACTCCGAGGGAAGAGGGTGTTGCGAAAGATGCGATGCATGATGTCCAGGTGCTTGGGAAGCACCCCCTTCCTCAGATACAGTGACTGCAGTCTGTCCTTTGCGAGGGCCCTATCAGTGGGGGCTGGAGCGTGAGGACGCAGCCCAAGAGGAGTGTCAGCACCCTGAAAGTCAGTGTGAAGGAACTGCATGAACTCTGCCCAAGAACCGGTCATCTTCTTTGACCCAGTCATCCATATCATGGAGCGCTGTTCATCATGGGAGAAATGGACTGTGACATAAAACTGAGCAACTGCCGTGGGATCAAAATCCGTCTTGAAGGAGATGATGTTTTTGATGCCCAGCTTGTCAATCAAAGCGAGGGCATCACCAAAGTACTCCATGTTCCGCTGAAGATGTGCCAGATCAATCCACTGGACAGAGACAAAGTTCTTCTTGAAGTTGGCAATAACATCCCGATAGATCCTGCAATGGTCCTTTACCCAGACATGGTCAACACCATCAATCTCATCCCTCTCCTGGATATAGTGGTTCTTGGTGCGAAATTGCAGAAAGTCCTTCGGGGACATTGTACGGACATTCACCCTCTTATGAGCGACCTTCTTGAAGGACTTCTTCTTGGGAGGCAGGCCAGACGTGGCAGACCCCTCGGGCGCCTCTGGGTTGCGAAACTGTTTGGGTTGCAAAACTGTTTGGATTGCGTTTCCAGACGAGCAGAGCCACATGTGACACAAACCACAAAGCAAAAAAGAGGCGACAAGAAGAGTCAAGGCAATGAATCTTGAAAACGCGAAACAAGTAAACACGCATTGCTAAGCAAAAACAAGCAGAAAATACACTATGAATGCTCTGGCGGTAGTACCGCCACCCCTGGCGGTAGTACCGCTGGGGGTCATAGCGGTAGTACCGCTACCCCTGGCGGTAGTACCGCTGGGGTCCTAGCGGTAGTACCACTACCCCCCTGGCGGTAGTACCGCTGGGGGTTTGACTTTCAGATCTGACAAATAATACTTGTTTTCGAGGGCATGGGCTGAATATGAACACTAAGACGTACAACCCAGCCCTACTGTCATGAGGAACACATAGCATTAAGAGATACAAACATGCCTAGGCAAGAGAGAGCACGTTTTAGATCTAATCCAAAAATTCAAGTGATCGATCTAAGACGAATGAATCCTAGGACATGGCAGCAAACACAACAACAAATCATCGGACCTATACCCCCCTCAAATATTTCCTCCATGCCATCCAAGAACTAGCCATAGGATCAAAAATATGAGTCCAATCCCCAATGCTCCTAACCCTAGAACACGAGTAATCAAAGAGAAGAAGGGAGGAGCCTTTTTTACCGGGATTCATGGCTTTGGAGGAGGAAGAAGAAGTGAAGCAGCCCTTCCACACCAACGGGGAGAAGAAGCTCCATGAAGAGAGATCCAATCGGGGGGTTTTCGGGCTAGGGGAGGGAGGAGCCGCGAGGAAGAAGAAACAGATGAAAAAAAACGGGCTCCCCCTCCCTTTATATAGCCCAAGGGGTACGGGCAGCGGTAGTACCGCTGGGGTGCAGCGGTAGTACCGCTGACCTGGCGGTAGTACCGCTGGGGTGTAGCGGTAGTACCGCTCCCCTAGCGGTAGTACCGCTCCCCCTCGAAACCCTAGAAATATCCCAGTCGGTCGTGTTAGATTTTGAATCCTGGCGGTAGTACCGCTACCACTGGCGGTAGTACCGCTGGGGTCCTGGCGGTAGTACCGCTGGGGTCCTGGCGGTAGTACCGCTACCCTGGCGGTAGTACCGCTGTACATGTTTCAACACGGCTAGGAAAACAGGAAACTTGGGCACATGACAAGTGAGTAAAAAGGGATGACTTCCAAGAAAATGTACTGACTTGTCATTGTATATCCTCTCCTTTATACGCACGAGAGGATGGAGGGGCGGTGGCCGTGGCCACCTATATTTGAGACAATGGTATGACACCGCGAAGAATTATCCTTGGGTTCATGACCAATGCTCGTCTTTGAAGCACAAGTACCATTTGACAATGGCTAAAGTGAAAGACTAGATTGATTTACGCATAATGGGGGGAGGGAGAGTTCATTGAGAGAACAACACTCCCCCTATGTCCATGCCTACATCTAGACCAAGATGGAATGTGAAGTGAGGTGCAATATGCCTAGTTTCAATCCACATTACTTGAATCAATGATATTTAGCTCATGCCTTAACTCCCGGAACCTTGCTTCATCTAGTGGCTTGGTGAAAATATCTGCAAGTTGCTCTTCAGTGTGAATGAAGTGAACCTCAATATCACCTAGCTTGATATGTTCACGGATGAAGTGATGACGAATATCAATATGTTTGGTTTTGCTATGTTGCACTGGGTTGAGGGAAATCTTGATGGCGCTTTGATTGTCACATAGAAGAGGCACTTTGTCACAAGTGACACCATAATCCTTTAAAGTTTGCCTCATCCATAGCAATTGTGCACAACAACTTGCAGCTGCCACATACTCAGCTTCGGTGGATGATAAGGAGACACAGTTCTGCTTCTTTGAAGACCAACTTACCAAAGAGCGACCAAGGAATTGGCACCCTCCAGATGTTGACTTCCTCTCCACACAATCTCCAGCCCAATCTGAGTCAGAATAGCCAACTAGATTGAAGTTTGCTCCTTTGGGATACCAGAGGACAAAGTTTGGGGTATGAGCCAAATATCGAAAGATTCGTTTGACAGCCATGTAATGACTTTCTTTTGGTGCGGATTGAAACCGTGCACATATCCCTACACTCAACATAATATCCGGTCTAGATGCACAAAGGTAAAGGAGGGATCCAATCATGGAGCGGTATACCTTTTGATCCACTGCTTTACCATTGGGATCACTGTCAAGCTTGCATCTGGTTGGCATGCGGAACTTGACCGGTTTGACATCTTCGAGCTCGAACCGTTTGAGCATGTCTTGAGTGTACATGGCTTGTTTGATGAATGTCCCTTCTAGACCTTGTTTAATCTCGAATCCGAGGAAAAACTTCAACTCTCCCATCATGGACATCTCAAACTTCTCAGTCATTAGCGCAGCAAATTCTTCATTGAATGAAATGTTAGGAGAGCCAAAGATAATATCATCAACATATAGTTGGCATATGAACAAATCCCCTTTAACCCTCTTAGTAAAAAGAGTGGGATCAATCTTCCCAATTTCAAACCCACGATCTTGTAACAACTCAGTAAGGTACTGATACCACGCGCGTGGGGCTTGTTTAAGGCCATAGAGTGCCTTATTGAGTTTGTACACATGATTGGGGAGCTTGGGATGTTCGAATCCCGGGGGTTGTTTGACATATACCAACTCATTTAAAGGACCATTAAGAAATGCACTTTTCACATCCATTTGCTGTAATTTGAAGTTATGATGAGAAGCAAAAGCAAGTAGCATGCGAATAGATTCTAGACGAGCAACAGGGGCAAAGGTTTCACCGTAGTCGATACCCTCGACTTGGGAGTAGCCTTGAGCCACCAATCTTGCCTTGTTTTGAATCACAATTCCATTTGCATCTTGCTTGTTCTTAAATATCCATTTGGTTCCAATGACATTATGTTCCTTCGTTGGTCGTGGCACTAAATCCCAGACTTGGTTGCGCTCGAAGTTGTTAAGTTCTTCGTGCATGGCCATAAGCCAATCCTCATCATCGAGCGCTTCCTGTACCTGTTGAGGTTCACAATACGAAACAAACGCGTGATGCTCACAATAATTCCAAAGCTGTTGACGAGTAGATACTCCCCTTTTTAAACTACCAAGAACATTCTTCATAAGATGTGACTTGGCTTTCAGCTTGTTCGCATTCTTGGCTGCTCGACGCTCCAAGAGTTCTTCATTAGATAACGGGGGAGCATTGACTTGTATCTTTTGTTTGCCCTTGCACCTTGAGCCGGTTGTTGGGGCTCCAGACGGGAATTGTGAGACAATCTCCTGATCACTTTGTCCTTCGACTTGAGCAGGTTCACTGGTTTGATCTTGTATTAGTGGTTGCTCTTGATCTTGATCTCATGCTGGTTCAGAGTCTGGTAGTGCTTGAGTGGGCATATCACCATTGTTAGGCAATTGATCTTGACCGAGAGCTTGATCAACTTGTTGAGAGTCTTCTCTTTGTTCATCGGAAGCGTGTGGGGCTTGTGGGGGTGATGGCTCCACTTGAGTAGAGCATTGTCCTTCTCCTTCGTCCACAAGGGGTTCCTCAATGGGGAGTATTTGACCAATCCCCATTCTTCTTATGGCTTCGGGAGGAATTTCATCACCTATATCACAAAGACCACTTTGCTCCACTTGCGAGCCATTATTTTCGTCAAACTCTACGTTACACGTCTCCTCAATTAGTCCGGTGGACTTGTTGAGGACACGGTAAGCATGAGAGTTTGTAGCATAACCAACAAAGATACCCTCATGTACTCTAGAATCAAATTTAGCTAATCGAGCTCCCTTTTTAAGAATGAAACACTTACAACCGAATACCCGGAAGTACTTGAGATTGGGTTTGTTTCCAGTTAGAATCTCATACGGAGTCTTGTTCAAGCCTTTGCGGATGTAGAGCCGATTGGACGCATGACATGCTGTGTTGATGGCCTCTGCCCCGAAATTGTATGGAGATTTGAATTCTGCCATCATTGTTCTTGCAGCGTCTATCAAGGTCTGGTTCTTCCTTTCTGCCACGCCGTTTTGCTGAGGGGTATATGGTGCAGAATATTGGTGTTGTATTCCCTCATCACCTAGAAACTCATCTAGGGTGTAGTTCTTGAACTCGGTGCCATTGTCACTCCTAATCATCAAGATCTTCGCTTCATGTTGACGTTGCGCTTCATTAGCAAAGATGATGACCGTTTGTTGAGTTTCACTCTTCCTTTTGAAGAAATATACCCAGGTATATCTTGAGTAATCGTCAACAATGACTAAGCAATACTTTCTGCCTCCAAGACTATCAAATGTAGGAGGACTAAACAGATCCATGTGGAGAAGTTCTAATGGTCTCTTAGTGTAGATAAGAGTCATTGGACGATGAGCAGTTTCATGAATCTTTCCTTCAATGCAAGCACTGCAAACACGATCTTTAGCAAAGCTCACATTTGTTAGTCCACGAACATGGTCCCCTGTCAGAAGACTTTGCAAAGATCTCATATTGACATGAGCTAAACGGCGATGCCAAAGCCAGCCCACGTCAACTTTAGCCATTAAACATCTCGCAGTCTTAGTGGGTCGCTTTGAAAAGTTTACCACATAGAGACCATTTTCGACATGTCCAACATAGGCTACTTTAAGAGTCTTTCTCCTTAGGAGGACCACAGAGTCAATATTAAAGAATGTGGAAAAACCCATGATTGCAAGTTGATGAACAGAAAGTAAATTGTAGGCAAGAGACTCAACAAGCATGACCTTCTCAATAGACAAATCTTGAGAGACGATCACCTTACCAAATCCCAATACCTTTGAAGAGGATGCATCGGCGAATTGGACATGGGTGGGCATAGATGGAGAAGGATGCACATCCACCACTAAGTCCTTGCTTCCGGTCATATGATTTGTTGCTCCACTATCGAGCAACCATGACACCCCACCGGAAGCAAACTCCTGCAATAGATCAAGGCTTGGTTTTAGGTACCCATTTTTTAATGGGTCCTTTCATGTTAGAGACAAGGGTCTTAGGAACCCAGATAGCCCATTCAATATCTTCATCGTAGGAACCTACAAATCTGGCATAAACATGCCCATCACTAGCACAACGTAACACATAAGAGGAATTGAGTTTGCCGGCTGTGTTAGTAGGAGCGGTTTTGCCCTTCTTGGGGTTCCCATAGTCCACCTTGTTCCTATTCACCTTCTGAGTCGCCTTACCCTCCTTGACAAAGATGTCCATGAGGGTGAGAGATCGTTTGTTCTTGTTCTCCCTTTTACCTTTTGACTTGGAGGTAAGTCCAAGTCCTTCCTTTCCTACAACACCCTTTTGAGTGCTCAAGAGATCGTTCAGACTCTTCTCACCTTGTCTGCATGACACAAGGCCCTTCTCAAGTTTCTCCTTTAACTTGGCATTTTCCTCCACAAGATGAACATGCTCACAACAGGGGTTAGTTGCACAAGTATTATCAATTAACACAAAGGGAGGACAAGTAGAGATCTCCTTGGTAAGCTTTGCTTGGAGTTGATCGTGAGACTCTTTCAGAGCGAAATGAGCACCTTTCAAGGCTTTGTGGGCCTTGTCAAGTATGTCAAACTCTTCTTTGAGTCTGTCACGGCCAACCTCAAGAGCATACTTTTCAGATTTAAGCATGCGAGTAAGAACAACATCATGATCTAGTTTCTTTTGCATTTTAGTGCAGTCATCGTTATATGACTCCTCAAGAGCCAAACGAAGAGTGCGCTCTTCTTCTAGAGTACTAGATAATTCGGCAATTTCATCGGCATAGTCACGGCTATGTCCATGAAGCTCGGAGATGGTCTCCTCATGAGACTCAATGAGGTCAGTGGCCTCACCCAGTTGTTCCAAGAGAGCAACAAAATGCTTCTTGGTTTCTCCCTTAATAGTGCATAGAAACTTATCAAGATCATGCTCATTAAGTTCTCCAACATCACTATCTTCTACACAATTTAACAATGAAGGAGCAGAAGCAATGTTGGTCTTAATGATAGGAGTTACCTGATTGGTACCTTTTGCCATGAGGCACTTGGTGATGTGGTTCTCGTTGGGGGCGTTGAAGAGAGACACCTTCTGGGAAGGGTTAGTGGCTATAGCAACAGTTGTCGTTGCCACTGTATCATCATCATCAGAAGGATACTCCTCCAGGGCCACCATTCCTTTTGGGTGAGGTTTCTTCACAAAGTTGTTCTTGATTGGAAATGATTTGGTTTTGTCTTTGCGAATGAGCTTGCCTCCGTTGTCTTCTCTCTTCTCATAGGGGCATTCTGCCACGAAGTGACTCACGTTGCCACAGTTATAACATGTCCTTACTCGTTGTTTGGGTTTGAATCCACTTGAGTTGTTCTTGTTGAAGGTTGGTCTTGAGTTCTTTTTATTTCCCCAGAATTGCCTTGATGCAAGAGCCATGTGCTCATGATAGGCATACTTTGTGTCTTCCGGGCAGCTCTCCTCTTCCTCATCTTCCTCTTCTTCTTCAAGCATTGCTCTTGCTTTTAACGCAAGTTTGGGTGAAGTGGTTTTTGATCGGACACGAGCAAGTGCATTGTCGGTTGTTTCGTTCATGATTGACATAGCAATGAACTCATCCAACACTTCATTGGAAGACAAGGAGTGGAAGTCTGGCCGCTGACGAATGACAGATGACATGGCTTTGTTGAAAGGCATGATGGCTTTGAGAAACTTGCGCTTGACCCAAGTGTCATCCACATCCTTACTCCCATGGTCCATTAGTGCCACAACAATAGCAGTCACCCTCCGATAGAGATCACGAGGGTCCTCTTCTTCCTTCATCACAAACTCATCGGCCTGATCAAGTATCACTTCATAGTTGGATCGTTGAATACTTGAGCTTCCCTTATACAACACCATAATATGCTCCCAACAATCCTTGGCCAATGTGAAGGGACGTAAGTGGGGAAGATCTTCAGGTGGCACAGCAGACTGGAGAATAAACAACGCAGAGTGATTATATTGATTGTCTGCATCTTCTCTTGGAGTGAGGTTGCTTGGGTCATTGGGGTAATATCCTTGCTCGACAATTCTCCACAAGTTTGTTGAGCTGTGATTCAAATGAGACTTAATAGAAAATACCCAGTTAGCAAAGTCACCTTTTACAAGTTTAGGAGGAGGACCAACAGGATTAAGACGAGGTGCGAGAACGGGTCCTCCATATGTCATGGGAGGTGGAACCGAAGCATACGTTCCAGTCCCATCTTTTTCGTGAGGTGAAGCAGGTTGCATACCTTTAGCCACTTCCTTAGAGGAGTTGGCCTCCGAATCGGAAATGGTGGGTTTAACCACTAAAGCCGGTTCGGGTGAACTTTTAAGACCATCAATTAATTCTTTAAGCATGGTTTTGACTTCGCTCGTCAAGGACGTCTTGAGGGTGGCCATAGCCGTATTCAAGTCGTCCCTTGTGACCGAAGTCAAGTCCATGTCCTCGGGTTGCCCACGGTTAACTTCCTCTCCGCCTTCCATACTCTTCGGGTGGTTAAACCCTTAATAAAGAGACGTGGCTCTGATACCAATTGAAAGGATCGATATGGTTGGCTAGAGGGGGGGGTGAATAGACAACGTCCACTTTTTAATTAATCTTAACAAGTTAAGGTAAACACTATACGGGTTCACAAATAATATGACAAAGAGGTGACCCCTATAGAAGCTACCAACAAGACCTATTAAGACAAGTAAGATATAGTCACAAGTAAAAGCAAATACAAAGTAAAGGTTAGAGATAACCACAAGTGGAACCGATGGAGACGAGGATGTGTTACCGAAGTTCCTTCCCTTTGACAGGAAGTACGTCTCCGTTGGAGCGGTGTGGAGGCACAATGCTCCCCAAAAAGCCACTAAGGCCACCGTATTCTCCTCACGCCCTCGCACGATGCAAGGTACCGTGATCCCACTATAGGTGCCCTTGAAGGCGGCGACCGAACCTTTACAAACAAGGTTGGGGCAACTCCACACAAAGCTTGGAGGCTCCCAACAAGACCACGAAGCTTCACCACAATGGAATATGGCTTTGAGGTGACCTCAACCGTCTAGGATGCTCAAACACCCAAGAGTAACAAGATCCGCAAGGGATAGGTGGGGGAATCAACTTTTCTCTTGGTGGAAGTGTGGATCTAGGCCTTCTCAACTAATCCCTAAAGAATCAACAAGTTTGATTGGCTAGGGAGAGAGATCGGACACTTTTAAGCTTGTGGAGCAACAATGGAGCTTAGAGAGGTAAGAGATAGGGTTCCTCAGCTAGAAGAACCCTTTATATAGTGGGGGGAAAATTCAGACTGTTTTCCCATTCTCTGCCCGAGATCCAGCGGTACTACCGCTAGGAAGGAGCGGTACTACCGCTGCCTGGCGGTACTACCGCTGGATGCAGCGGTACTACCACTGGGGCTTCCAGCGGTACTACCGCTGGCCCCTTGGTAGTGCATAAGCACTACTACCGCCGGGAAAGTCTTCGCAAAAGGGTCCGTCCACGAACTACCGCTAGGTAGGTGGAACAAGGCACCTGGAGCGGTACTACCGCTGACCAGGGGGCGGTACTACCGCTGGCTAGCGGTACTACCGCTGACAATGGGCGGTACTACCGCCAGACAATGGTACTACCGCTGGCACCAGCGGTACTACCACTGGGGACCATTTTGCAGAGATGCTCAAGATGAATAGGCGAGGGCCGCTCCAAAAGATAAGGAAAGGGAGAATGCAAAGTGTGCGTGTGTAAAGATAGATTCCACCCAAACCTTTCCACTACGGATCCCCTCTTAATAGTACGGCTTTCCTATGACTCAAATAAAGAGAATCGTAGAGAGCGCCGTGCTTCCGTTCCAGAAGAGAGGAGACGAGTCGTCTTGTGCCGTTGACGAGTGTTACCTGAAACCTTGACACACACGATTAGTCCTGTACGATACTGTCATCAATCACCAAAATTACTTAGGCATAAACTATGCCTCAACAATATTGATCGTGTCATTTTATTGCTATTGTTTTCTGCGTGTCAAGTATTTGTTCCTATGACCATGAGATCATATAACTCACTGGCACTAGAGGAATACCTTGTGTGCATCAAACGTCGCAACATAACTGGGTGACTATAAAGGTGTTCTACAGGTATCTCCGAAGGTGTCCGTTGAGTTAGTATGGATCAAGACTGGGATTTGTCACTCCGTATGACGGAGAGGTATCTCGGGGCCCACTCGGTAATACAACATCACACACAAGCCTTGCAACCAATGTGACTAAGTGTAAGTCACGGGATCTTGTATTACAGAACGAGTAAAGAGACTTGCCGGTAACGAGATTGAAATAGGTATGCGGATACCGACGATCAAATCTCGGGCAAGTAACATACCGAAGGACAAAGGGAATGACATACGGGATTATATGAATCCTTGACACTGAGGTTCAACCGATAAGATCTTCGGAGAGTATGTAGGATCCAATATGGGCATCCAGGTCCTGCTATTTGATATTGACCGAGTGCCTCGGGGCATGTCTACATAGTTCTCGAACCCGCAGGGTCTGCACACTTAAGGTTCGATGATGTTTTAGTATAGTTGAGTTATATGTGTGGTTACCGAATGTTGCTCGGAGTCCCAGATGAGATCACGGACGGCACGAGGGTTTCCGGAATGGTCCGTAAACGAAGATTGATATATAGGATGGCTTCATTTGGTTACCAAAAGGTTTTCGCGCATTACCAGGAATGTACCGGGAGTGACGAATGGGTTCCGGAAGTTCACCGGGAGGGGGGCAACTCACCCGGGGAAGCCCAATGGCCCTAGGGGTGGCTCACCAGCCCTTAGTGGTATGGTGGGACAGCCCAAGAGGGCCTTGGCCCCAAGATAGAAAACCAAAGAAAAAGAAAAAAAGAGCTGGGAAGGAAGAGAAGGACTCCACTTTCCATTCCTAGTTGGAGTAGGATTGGAGTAGGACTCCTCCTCTCCCTTGGCCGGTGCACCCTTGAGGGATTGGCCCTCAAGGCAAGCCTCCTCCCCCTCCCTCCTATATATAGTGGTGATTTAGGGCTGATTTGAGACAACTTTTGCCACGTGCAACTCAGATCTAGACACCATAGTTTTACCTCTAGATCGTATTTCTGCGGAGCTCGGGTGGAGCCCTGCAGGAGTAGACCGTCACCACCACCGGAGCGCCATCACACTACTGGAGAACTCATCTACTTCCCCGTCTTGCGTGCTGGATCAAGAAGGCCGAGATCATCGTCGAGCTGTACGTGTGCTGAACACGGAGGTGCCGTCCGTTTGGCACTAGATCACAACGGATCATGGGACGGATCGCGGGACGGTTCGTGGGACGGTTCGTGGGGCTGATCGAGGGACGTGAAGACGTTCCACTACATCAACCGCGTTTCTTAACGCTTCCTCCTGTGCGATCTACAAGGGTACGTAGATCCAAATGTCCTCTCGTAGATGGACATCACCATGATAGGTCTTCGTGTGCGTAGGATTTTTTTTGTTTCCCATGCAACGTTCTCTAAAAGTGGCATCATGATCTAGGTTCATGCGTAGATGTTATCTCGAGTAGAAGACAAAGGGTTTTGTGGATGGTGATGTTCGATGTGCTGCCCTCCTTATTCTTTTCTCGATTCGGTGGTATTGTTGGATTGAAGAGGCCCGAACCGACATTATTCGTACGCTTATGAAAGACTGGTTTCATCGATTGACATGCAACCTCGTTTCATAAAGATGACTGGCGGGTGTCGGTTTCTTCAACTTTAGTTGAATTGGTTTTGACCGAGGCAGTCCTTGGAGAGGTTATATAGCAATTTGCACATCTCCGTTGTGGTTTTTGCGTAAGTAAGATGCGATCATACTAGATACCCATAGCAGCCACGTAAAACATGCAACAACAAATTAGAGGACGTCTAACTTGTTTTTGCAGGGTATGCTTGTGATATGATATGGCCAATGACATGATGTGATATATTGGATGTATGAGATGATCATGTTGTAATAGTTAATATCGACTTGCACGTCGATGGTACGGCAACCGGCAGGAGCCATAGGGTTGTGTTTAAACTAACGTTTGTGTTTGCAGATGCGTTTACTATATTGTTAGGACGTAGCTTTAGTAGTAATAGCATAAGTAGCACGACAACCTCGATGGAGACACATTGATGGAGATCATGATGATGGAGATCACGGTGTGGCGCCGGTGACAAGAAGATCGTGCCGGTGCTTCGGTGATGGAGATCAAGAAGCACATGATGATGACCATATCATGTCACTTATGGATTGCATGTTATGTTAATCCTTTTATGCACCTTATTTTGCTTAGAACGACGGTAGCATTATGAGGTGATCTCTCACTAAAATTTCAAGACGAAATTGTGTTCTCCCCGACTATGCACCGTTGCGACAGTTCGTCATTTCGAGACACCACGTGATGATCGGGTGTGATAGACTCAATGTTCACATACAACGGGTGCAAAACAGTTGCACACGCGGAACACTCGGGTTAAGCTTGACGAGCCTAGCATGTGCATACATGGCCTCGGAACACATGAGACCGTAAGGTCGAGCATGAACCATATAGTTGATATGATTAGCATAGAGATGCTTACCACTGAAACTATTCTCAACTCACGTGATGATCGGACTTGAATTAGTGGATTTGGATCATGTACCACTCAAATGACTAGAGAGATGTACTTTTTGAGTGGGAGTTCTTAAGTAATATGATTAATTGAACTAATTATCATGAACATAGTCTAATGGTCTTTGCGAATTATAATGTAGCTTGCGCTATAGCTCTACTGTTTTTATATGTTCCTAGAGAAAATTTAGTTGAAAGTTGATAGTAGGAACTTTGCGGACTGAGTCCGTAACACTGAGGATTGTTCTCATTGCTGTGCAGAAGGCTTATGTCCTTAATGCACCACTTGGTGTGCTGCACCTCGAGCATCGTCTATGAATGTTGCGAACATCTGACATACACGTTTTTGATGACTACGTGATAGTTCAGTGCGTAATACTTAATGGCTTAGAAGCAAGGCGTCGAAGAGGTTTTGAAACGGCATGGAATATAAGAGATGTTCTAGGAGATGAAATTGAGATTTCATGCTCGTGCCCTTGTTGAGAGGTATAAGACCCCCGACAAGACTCTTTTGCTACAAAGTAAAGGAGAAAAGCTCAAATCGTTGAGCATGTTCTCAGATTGTGTGAGTACAACAATCGCTTGAATCAAGTGGGAGTTAATCTTCCAGATGAGATAGTGATGTTTCTCCAAAGTCACTGCCACTAAGCTGCTAGAGCTTCGTGATGAACTTCAACATATCAAGGATAGATATGATGATCCTTGAGCGATTCGCTATTTTTGACACTGCGAAAGTAGAAATCAAGAAGGAGCATCAATTGTTGATGGTTAGTAAAACCACTAGTTCCAAGAAGGGATACTTCATGAAACGGCAAACCAGTTGCTGCTCTAATGAAGAAACCCAAGAATGAACCCAAACCCGAGACTAAGTGCTATTGTTATGAGGGGAACGGTCACTGAGACGGAGGTACCCTAGATATTTGGTAGATAAGAAGGTTGGCAAAGTCGACAGAAGTATATTTGATATACATGATATTGATGTGTACTTTACTAGTACTCCCAGTAGCACGAGGGTATTGGATACCGGTTCGGTTGCTAAGTAATTAGTAACTCAAAATAATAGCTATGGAATAAACAAAGACTAGCTAAAGGCGAGATGCCGATAAGTGTTGGAACTGTTTCCAAGGTTGATGTGATCAAACATCGCACGCTCCCTCTACCATCGTGATTGGTGTTAAACCTAAATAATTGTTATTTGGTGTTTGCGTTGAGCATGAATATGATTGGATCATGTTTATTGCAATACGATTATTCATTTAAAGAGAATAATGGTTATTCTATTTGCATGAATAATTACCTTCAATGGTTTATTGAATCTCGATCATAGTGTTACACATTTTCATAATATTGATGCCAAAAGATACAAAGTAGTAATGATAGTACCACTTACTTGCGGCACTTCCTCTTGAGTCATGACGGTATAAAATGCATGAAGAAGCTCCATGCTGATGGATCTTTGTACTCACTCATTTTTGAAACGTTTGAGACATGCAAACCATACCTGTTGGTATAAATGCATGAAGAAGCTCCATAGAGATGAATCGTTTGGACTCACTTGATTTTGAATCACTTGAGACATGCAAATCATGCCACATGAAACAAGAGAGTAACTTGCTGGGAGTAATACATTTTTTATGTGTGCGGTCCAATGAGTGCTGAGGCACGCAGTGGATATCGTTATGTTCTTACTTTATCGATGATTTGACTAGATACAGAGTATTTACTTGATGAATCACAAGTCTGAAATATTGAAAAGTTCAAAGCTATTTCAGAGTGAAGATCGTCGTGACAAGAGGATAAACTGTCTACGATATGATCATAGAGATGAATATCTGAGTTACGAGTTTTTGGTACACACTTAAGACAATGTGGAAATTGTTTCGCAATTCATGCCACGTAGAACACCATAGTATGATGGTGTGTCAGAACGTCATAGCCACGCCCTGTTAGATATGGTGCATACTATGATGTCTCTTATCGAATTACCACTATCGTTTATGGGTTATGCATTAGACACAACCACATTCACTTTAAATAGGACACCACATATTTTCGTTGAGATGACACAATATAGGCTATGGTTTGGAGAAACCTAAGATGTCGTTTCTTGAAAGTTTGGGGCTGCGACGCTTATGTGAAAAAGTTTCAGTCTGATAAGCTCGGACCCAAAGAGTATAAATGCATCTTCATAGGATATCCAAAACAGTTGGATGCATCTCCTATCTCAGATCCGGAAGCAAAGTGTTTGTTTCTAGAAACGGGTCCTTTCTCGAGGAAAGGTTTGTCTCGAAAGAATTGAGTGGGAGGGTGGTGGAACTTGATGAGGTTAGTGAACCATCACTTCAACCAGTGTGTAGCAGGGCGCACGAAGATGTTCCTGTGGCGCCTACACCAATTGAAGTGGAAGCTGATGATGGTGATCATTAGAGCTTCGGATCAAGTTACTACAAACCTCGTAGGTCGACAAGGTCGCGTACTACTACAGGGTGGTACGGTAACCCTGTCTTGGAGGTCATGTTGTTGAACAACAATGAACCTACGAGCTATGGAGAAGCGATGGTGGGTCCGGATTCCGACAAATGGCTGGAGGCCATGAAATCCGAGAGAGGATCCATGTATGAAAACAAAGTGTAGACTTTGGGAGAACAATTTGATGGTCGTAAGACTATTAAGTAAATATGGATCTTTAAAAGGAAGACAGACGATGATGGTGATTATTCACCATTAAGAATAGCTCGACTTGTCGCAAAGATGTTTCTGACAAGATCAAAGAGTTGACTATGATGAGACTTTCGCACTCGTAGCGATGCTAAAAGTCTGTTGGAATTATGTTAGTAGTTGCTGCATTATTTATGAAATATTGCACATATGATATCAAAACATTGTTTCCTCGACGGTTTCCTTGAGGAAAGTTTGTATGTGATACAACCATAAGGTTTTGTCGATCCTAAGGATGCTAACAAGTATGCAAGCTCCATCGATCCTTCTATGGACTGGTGCAAGCATCTCGGAGTTGGAATATACGCTTTGATGAGATGATCAAAGCTTTTGGGTTTGTACAAGGTTTATGAGAAACTTGTATTTCCAAAGAAGTGAGTGGGAGCACTATAGAATTTATGATAAGTATATGTGGTTGACATATTGTTGATCGGAAGTAATGTAGAATTTCTATAAAGCATAAAGGTTGTTTGAAAGCGGTTTTTCAAAGGAAGACCTGGATAGAGCTACTTGAACATTGAGCATCAAGATCTATGGAGATAGATCAAAAATGCTAAACAGAACTTTCAAATGAAATGCATGCCTTGACAAGTTTTTGAAGGAGTTCAAAATAGATCAGCAAAGAAGGAGTTCTTGGCTGTGTTGTAAGGTGTGAATTTGAGTAAGACTCAAAAGCCCGACCACGACAGAAGAAAGAGAAAGGACGAAGGTCGTCCCCTATGCCTTAGCTGTAGACTCTACAGTATGCCAGGCTGTGTACCGCAGCTGATGTGTGCCTTGCCACAAGTCTATTAAGAGGTACAGAGAGTGATCCAGGATTGAATCACCGAACAACGGTCAAAGTTATCCTTAGTAACTAATGGACTAAGGAATTTTTCTCGATTATGGAGGTGGTTGAAGAGTTCGTCGTAAAAGGTTACGTCGATGCAAGCTTTGACACTAATCCGAATAACTATGAGTAGTAAAACGGATTCGTATAGTAGAGTAGATATTTGGAGTATTTCCCAATAGCACGTAGTAGCAGCATCTATAATATGACATAAAGATTTGTAAGGCACACACAGATCTGAAAGTTTCAGAACCGTTGACTAAAACCTCTCTCACGAGCAAGACGTGATCAGACCCCAGAACTATATGGGTGTTGGACTCATTGAAATCACATGCTGATGTGAACTAGATTATTGACTCTAGTGCAAGTGGGAGACTGTTGGAAATATGCCCTAGAGGCAATAATAAATTAGTTATTATTACATTTCCTTGTTCATAATAATCATTTATTATCCATGCTAGAATTGTATTGATTGGAAACTAAATTACATGTGTGGATACATAGACAACACACTGTCCCTAGTGAGCCTCTAGTTGACTAGTTCGTTGATCAAAGATGGTCAAGGTTTCCTGCCATAGGCAAGTGTTGTCACTTGATAACGGAATCACATCATTAGGAGAATCATGTGATGGACAAGACCCAAATTATATACGTAGCGTATTGATCGTGTCATTTTATTGCTACTGTTTTCTGCGTGTCAAGTATTTGTTCCTATGACCATGAGATCATATAACTCACTAGCACCAGAGGAATACCTTGTGTGCATCAAACGTTGCAACGTATCTGGGTGACTATAAAGGTGCTCTACAGGTATCTCCGAAGGTGTCCGTTGAGTTAGTATGGATCAAGACTGGGATTTGTCACTCCGTATGACGGAGAGGTATCTCGGGACCCACTCGGTAATACAACATCACACACAAGCCTTGCAAGCAATGCGACTAAGTGTAACTCACGGGATCTTGTATTACGGAACGAGTAAAGAGACTTGCCGGTAACGAGATTGAAATAGGTATGCGGATACCGACGATCAAATCTCGGTAAAGTAACATACCGAAGGACAAAGGGAATGACGTACGTGATTATATGAATCCTTGACACTGAGGTTCAACCGATAAGATCTTCGGAGAATATGTAGGATCCAATATGGGCATCCAGGTCCCGCTATTGGATATTGACCGAGGAGTGTCTCGGGGCATGTCTACATAGTTCTCGAACCCGCAGGGTCTGCACACTTAAGGTTCGATGATGTTTTAGTATAGTTGAGTTATATGTGTGGTTACCAAATGTTGTTCGGAGTCCCGTATGAGATCACGGACGTCACGAGGGTTTCCGTAATGGTCCTAAAACGAAAATTGATATATAGGATGGCTTCATTTGGTTACCGGAAGGTTTTCGGGCATTACCGAGAATGTACCGGGAGTGACGAATGGGTTCCGGAAGTTCACCGAGAGGGGGGCAACCCACCCGGGGAAGCCCAATGGCCCTAGGGGTGGCGCACTAGCCCTTAGTGGGCTGGTGGGACAACCCAAGAGGGCCTTGGCGCCAAGAAAGAAAAACCAGAGAAAAAGAAAAAAAAAGAGGTGGGAAGGAAGAGAAGGACTCCACTTTCCAATCATAGTTGGAGTAGGATTGGAGTAGGACTCCTCCTCTCCTATGGCCGGCGCACCCTTGAGGGATTGGCCCTCAAGGAAAGCCTCCTCCCCCTCCCTCCTATATATAGTGATGATTTAGGGCTGAGTTGAGACAACTTTTGCCACGTGCAACTCAGATCTAGACACCATAGTTTTACCTCTAGATCGTATTTCTGCGGAGCTCGGGCGGAGCCCTGCAGGAGTAGATCCTCACCACCACCGGAGCGCCGTCACGATGCCGGGGAACTCATCTACTTCTCCGTCTTGCTTGCTGGATCAAGAAGGCCGAGATCATCGTCGAGCTGTACGTGTGCTGAACGCGGAGGTGCCATCCGTTCGGCACTAGATTGGAACGAATCATGGGACGGATCGCGGGACGGTTTGTGGGATGGTTCGTGGGGCTGACTGAGGGACGTGAAGACATTCCACTACATCACCCGCGTTTCTTAACGCTTCCTGCTATGCGATCTACAAGGGTACGTAGATCCAAATGTCCTCTCGTAGATGGATATCACCATGATAGGTCTTCGTTTGCGTAGGAAATTTTTTGTTTCCCATGCAACGTTCTCTAACAACTACAACACCAATTGCAGGTACAGGTAAGGTGATATTAAGACATGAGCGCGATGATTGTTCATTTGGAGTTTCTTCTTCTTCTTCGTCGATCTAGGATGGGTTCCAGGCCGGCAGATTGGGATAGCAAGGATGGACGTCATTCTTTATCGTTTGTTTTCGTCTGTGGACAGACCCTGCTCTTCTTCATGATGTCTGATTATGTATTGTACGGATGTGACTCTGATGCAGCTTGTGGTGAGTGTAAGCCAATTCCAGATACTCATCTTTTCAGTACATGTACTTGTAACGATATCCATTCTTGTGAAACGACGAGATGCGCTTCTATCCCTGTCGAGGCCCTCGTGCCAAAAATAAGGATAAGGTCGCATCTTGGGCGTTACAGAGATGCCATGGCTGCCTCCTGCCATGGATGGATCCGTGCGTATGCATCTATTGAAAAAAAGCTACAAGCGGTGTGCGAAAAAGCTTCAACTGGCATAAAAAAAGCTTCAACCGGCATAAAAAAGCTACAAGCATTGACGGAAATTTTGCTACAAGCGTTAGCATGGCTGAGCTGCAACCATGATGAAAAAAATGCTACAACCATTATACAAATTTGCTACATTCGTCATTCTCTTTTGTTGCAACCGTATTTTTTTTGCTACAAGTGTTGGCATGGCGAGCTGCAACCATGATGGAAAAATGCTACAACCACTATACAAATTTGCTCCAACCTTCATTTTGTTTTGTTGCAACTGTATTTCTTTTTGCTATGAGGAGCTACGACTTCCTGCTACACCAAGGGGCGAGTATGGAGCTGCAACAACGACCGACGGCGAGGAGGATAGCGACCGACGGCGACGAGGACGAAGAGGATATCCCAGCTGCATGGGACCGTAGGGGGAGGAGGTCCAGGTGAGGGGGGTGGCCGGCCGCAAGGATGGTCAGGGTGGGCGCGCAGAATAAGAAGACGAAGAATTCAATACGGGGGAACAAGGAGAGAGGAGAGGGGGAGGATCTGACAGTTGGGGATGGCTGCATCGGGCGGCTGGGGCGTGACCGGCCGAAACTGGTGGGCCGGCGCGAGTGCCTATCACTTCCCTTTCAAGTGGGAATGTCCACTATGCAATTTCAGCTCGAAAGCAACTACTCCCTCCGATTAAAAATAAGTGACGCAGTTTGTTTAGAGAAAAGGCATGAGCCTGACTTTATAAATAAAGCCACTAGGCATAGTAACAACCAACACAACACCACAAGTTCAACAACCACCCAAAGGCCAAACGAGAAGCAAAGTGTGAGATATAGGGCACACATGCCATACCCACGACACGCAGGCAGGACAAGAAAAAACTCCAAGAGAAAGGAGGTTCAGCATCCATGCCCTCAGCCACACACAGATTAGACATTAGGCTCCTGCCGCGAAAGGGAAGATGCCGAGGCCCAAATCTTTGATAGCAGCAAGTCGAAGTAGTCTTTGTCTTCACGCTTAGTCAATAATCTCCACTGCTGCAGGAACAAGCAAGCTTTATATAAGCAATCAACAGGCTTAACAGGAAAACAATGGTAAACTTGTTTGTGGTAGTGTACGAGGCCCAACACACCACCGCCATCCTAATCCAGAACAACCGTTTCGTAACACCGACCAGAGGGATGGAGAGGGTCCGGAGCTCAAAAAAGAAGTCGGAGCTTGATACATCTCCATCGTATCTACTTTTCCAAAATCTTTTGCCCTTGTTTTGGACTCTAATTTGCATGATTTGAATGGAACTAACCTGGACTCATGCTGCTTTCAGTAGAATTGCCTTGGTGTTATTTTTGTGCAGAAATCAAAGTTCTCCAAACGTCCTGAAAATTTACGGAAAACAGTTTTGGAAAATAAGAAAAATATCTGCGCCAAGTTCCACCTCAGGGGGTGGGCCAGTGGGCCACAAGCCCTTGCCCCGCCACCACCCCCTGGTGGCGGTGGGCAGGCTTGTGGAGCCCACACGGCTCTGCCACCCCCAATCTCAGGTCTATAAGATCCCTTTCGTCCCAGAAAAAATAAAAAAGAGAAGTTTTCGTCGCGTTTGCGATACGGAGGCGCCGCCACCACCTGTTCTTCATCTGGAGGGCAGATCTGGAGTCCGTCTTGGGCTCCGGAGAGGGGAAATCGTCGCCATCGTCATCATCAACCTTCTTTCCTCTCCAATTCCATGAAGCTCTTCGTCGTTCGTGAGTAATCTATTCGTAGGCTCGCTGGGCGGTGATGAGTAGGATGAGATCTATCATGTAATCGAGTTAGTTTTGATGGGGATTGATCCCTAGTATCCACTATGTTCTGAGATTGATGTTGCTACTACTTTGCCATGCTTAATGCTTGTCACTAGGGCCCAAGTGCCATGATTTCAGATCTGAAATTATTATGTTGTCACCAATATATGTGTGTTTTAGATCCGATCTTACAAGTTGTAGTTACCTACTATGTGTTATGATCCGGCAACCCGGGAGTGACAATAATCGGAACCACTCCCGGTGATGACCATAGTTTGAGGAGTTCATGTGTTCACCAAGTGCTAATGCGTTGGTCCGGTTCTTTATAAAAAGGAGAACCTTAATATCCCATAGTTTCCTTTTGGACCCTGCTGCCACGGGAGGGATGGACAATATATGCCATGCAAGTTCTTTTCCCTAAGCACGTATGACGACACACGGAATGCATGCCTACATCACATTGACGAACGGGAGCTAGCCACATATCTCTTCGTGTTATAGCTGTTGCATGATGAATATCATCCAAACAAATCACCGACCCATTGCCTACGAGTTTGTCCTACTGCTGTTACTTGGCTTGCTTTGCTGTTGCTGCTACTACTGTTGCTACTGCTGTTACTTGTTTTGCTCTGCTCCTGCTGCTACTGTTGCTATTACTGTCGCTTGCTACTGTGTCTACTTGCTACTGCTGTCACTACTGCTGTTCCTTGCCGCTGCTATTGCTTGTTACACTGCTGCTACGTGCTACAATCTTGACTCGCTGATTGTTGACGGGAACTGACAATTTCCGTCAACGAGGCAACTTGGCGCCATTGATACAATCGTTAGGAATAGTCTGCCGTCAACAGATCGTTTCTGACACCGTTTTTATCATACTACTTTGATACTCATACTTTGCTTGCAGATACTAATCTTTCAGGTGTGGTTGAATCTGACATATTCAGCTGCTAATACTCGAGAGTATTCTCTCACCTCCTGTCTGGCGTACCAACAAATTTGGGTCGAATACTCTACCCTCAAAAACTGCTATGAACCCACGCGGTGGTGGGCCATCAACAACATTCTTCTAGTTTCGTTGCCGGGGAGTGCTAGCAGCATTCTTCTAGTGCCGTTGCAAGGGAAGGTTTGTTGTCATCAGCATTCGTCTAGCCATCGCCAGAGATTGCAATCAACATTTTTCTCGCGCGGTTGCCGGGGAGGTATTGATATATTCTTTGAGTTACTTGGGATTTATATCTGCTGACCACTATGAAGAATCTGAAGGATCCGAAGACCAAAGTCTTGCCCTCAACTACGAGGGGAGGTAAGGAATTGCCATCTAGCTCTGCACTTGATTCACCTTGGGTTATTAGTAAGTTTGCGACATCACCTCCTGCTAGAAATCTTGATATGTCGCTTGTGCTTGATGATGCTTATGATGCTACTGCTAGAGATGCTATGCTTGATACTATGCTTGATACTGCTAGAGATGCTATGCTTGATACTATGCCTGATACTGCTAGAGATGCTATGCTTGAGACTACTTTGCCTGATGATGCTAGAGATGCTATTTTGCCTGATGATGCTATGCTTGATACTGCTAGAGATACTCGTTTGCCTGATGTTCCACTAGGAGTGTTCGTTGATGCTCATATTGCTAGAGTTACTGCCAATGCTCGTGATGCTTCTGAAATTGCCGATACTATCGAGATAGAACCTGCTTTTGCTCCTGCTAGATCTAGCTCTCCTAGATATGAATTGCCTGATATACCTGAGGGTTATATTATGGAGGGAGACATAGCTGAGGATTTTCTTGCATGTAAGGATGCCTATGATGCTGAGAAATTACTTCTCAAGTGGAAGGAAAAATCTCGGGAAGCTAGGATGAAAAATGACCCGAAGTTTGCCACTTGGCCTATCTTTCTCACCGATAAGGATTATGAATTCTCTGTCGACCCTGAGATAATCTCTCTAGTCGAATCTGATCCTTTTCACGGTTATAAGTCTGAGACGGTCATAGCCCATCTTGCCAAACTATCCGTAATAGCCAACCTTTTCACTAATGAGGAGAAGATCCGCCACTACTATATCCTTAAGCTGTTTCCTTTCTCTCTAAAGGATGACGCTAAAGTCTGGTTCACCTCTCTTGCTCCTGTATGTGTGCGTAGTCCCCATGAGATGGTCTATTACTTCAGTGAGAAATATTTCCCTGCCCATAAGAAGCAAGCTGCCCTGCAGGAAATATACAACTTTGCTCAACTCCAAGAACAGAGTCTTCCACAAGCTTGGGGGAGGCTCGTCCAGCTACAGAATGCTTTGCCTCATCACCCTCTTAAGAAGAATGAGGTACTTGATATTCTCTATAAAGGACTTACCGATGCCTCTAGAGACCACCTAGATAGTTGTGCCGGTTGTGTTTTTAGGGAACGAACTGTAGAACAAGCTGAGACCCTACTGAATAACCTCTTGATCAACGATAATGCTTGGACTATTCCCGAACTACCTCCTAAGCCAACTCCTAAGAAAAGAGGTATGCTATTCCTCAATCCCGAAGATATGCAAGAAGCCAAGAAATCTATGCAAGAGAAAGGCATTAGATCTGAAGATGTCAAAAATCTACCACCTATCGAAGAGATCCATGGTCTCGATAACCCGATACAGGTAGTGGAAGTGAATTCTCTGTGTAGGTTTGATGAGATTGATATTCCTTTTGATAAACCTGCTAGCCTATGCTTTGATGAATTTGACAACTTTGTTGCCAAACAACAGAGTTTCAATGATTATGTTAGCAGACATTTGGAACAAAGTACTCGTATGCTTAGCCATTTAAGTGCTTGTGTAGACAGAAATGTCAATGTTCTGAAGCTTCTGAGTAAACATACCTCTATGATTACTACTCAGGTAGAACAAGTACTTAAAGCTCTGAATGACCTGCTCAATGAATTAAATGACAACTCTGTCAGAGTCATTACTAGAGGAGGCAAAATGACTCAGGAACCTTTGTATCCTGAAGGTCATCCTAAGAGAATTTTGATCAAGATTCTCAAGGAATCAATATTGATACACCTAGTCATCCTAAGGAGAAGAAGAAGGATGATAGAAGCCTACACGCCAGTTCACCAAATACCGTCACACCTGAAGAACCTAATGATATTTCTGCGACTGATGCAGAAACACAATCTGGTGATGAACATGAACCTGGTGATAATATGGACAGTGATGTTCATAATAATGCTCAACCTAGCAATGATGAGGATGTGGAGATTGAACCTACGGTTAATCCTGATAACCCACAACCTAAGAAGTACGATAAGAATGACTTCACTGCTAGGAAGCATGGTAAATAAAGAGAGCCATGGGTTCAGAGACCTATGCCCTTTCCTCCTAAGCCATCCAAGAAAAAGGATGATGAGGATTTTGAGCGTTTCGTTGAGATGATAAGACCCGTCTTTCTGCAGATGCGATTAACTGATATGCTCAAGATGTCTCCGTATGCCAAGTACATGAAAGATATCGTGACTAATAAACGGAAGATACCAGATCTTGAGATCTCCACCATGCTTGCCAACTACACTTTCAAAGGTGGATCTCCTAAGAAACTTGGTGATCCTGGAGTGCCCACTATACCTTGCTCTATTAAAGGAAACTACGTAAGAACTGCCTTATGTGACCTTGGAGCCGGTGATAGTGTTATGTCGTTCTCTCTTTATCGTAGACTTGAGTTGGACAAGTTGACACCCACTGAAATTTCTCTGCAAATGGCCAACAAATCAACTCCTTTCCTTATCGGCATTTGCGAGGATGTGCCTGTTGTGGTTGCTAATACCACTATCTTAACAGACTTTGTTATCTTGGATATTCCCGAGGACTATGCCATGGCTGTCATCCTCGGAAGACCCTTTTTAAACACTGCAGGGGCTGTTATAGATTGCAACAAAGGCAATGTCACTTTCCATGTCAACGGTAATGAGCACACAGTGCACTTTCCGAAGAAACGATATCCACTACATTGCATCAATGCTATCGAAAAGACTTCATCGATTCTCATTGGGAGCTTTGAATGCCCTATTCCTCGTGTCAAGATGAAGTATGATTTGCTTGTTGGGGAGATACATATCCCCATTGAGGTGACTTTGTGGCTATTAGGAAATTCTCCATTCTCTCTTGAGATTCGAGAAGGTTTTGTCATGAGGACTTGATCAATCCCATTGACGGATTTCTTTCGATGACCATGAAACGGATGAATCAAAGAGTCACATACCTCTATTTTGAGTTTTCCTTTTATTTTGCTTAGAAGAAAAATGATAGAATTAGTTTAGTTTTTCCTATTTTTGTTTTAGCGTCCCGGAGAAAAATACCTCGAAAATAAAAGTTCTCCGATGGTCGTGAAAATTTAGTATGATTTTTTCTGGAATTGTTGAAAAATTTTGGGCCTGAGAGCTGGCCTGGGGACCAGACTAGTGGCCCACAAGCCCTGCCAGCGCCACCTACCCCCTGGTGGCGGGGTGCAAGCTTGTGGGGCCCACATGCACCCCCTCCACTCATTCCAGCTCACAGCCTCTTCTTCCACCTCCAGAAAAAATTGTTTCGCAGCTCAAACCCGTGTTCTTGCTCATTTGGCTGTGATTTTCGATCTCCTTGCTCAAAGCACCATTCTCTGAACTGTTTTGGGGAAATTGCTCCTTGGTAAGTGACTCCTCCATTGGTCCAATTAGTTTTTGCTCTAGTGCTTTATCCTTCACGTATTCTTGCTACCTTGGTGACCCTGTTCTTGAGCTATAAATGTTGATTTTAGGTGGTCCCAAGTAGTTTTAGCGCGTGATACGACCTCTAGGCACTAGTAGGAGTAGTTGCTACAAGGTGTGGTGGGTCTTTATTCACTTTTCTCTTGAACTTCAAAAAATTCAGCATAAGGAATTTATGTTCAGGAGGAAGTTTCATGGTGGTTCCTCAAGTAAGAAGGGTCCTCGTCTCTCCTTTCGGGAGTCCGAACCTTTTCAACTAAGGGATGCACCAGTACAACCATGTGAATGGCCTTCCGATGAGTTCATGATCGAAGCAGGTTTCAAGGATGAGTTTGATGCACTTGTCCGCAATGCCGGGTTAGAAGAATTCCTCTCAGATAAATGTGAACAGTATGCTATGCTCACTACCTCTTTCGTACGTAGATTTAAATTTTTAGCTGGCCGTGAATCACCCATACTATTTGATCTGTACGATAAATCCTATGCCGTGGATCTGGAGGATTTCAATAGGATTTGCAAGATACCCGATTGGGGTAGTGTTAATGATCCTCCTAAGTCTTTGGTCAGAGACTTTGTCTCCAGTATAACTGTTGGAGAAACCAGAGATATCACGCAAGCCACCATAGGAAGCATCCATTTCCCTGCCTTGCACTACCTTGCCCTCTTCATAGGTAGGTGCATTAACGGCAAGGGTGCACATTGTCACCTATGCGCTTCCGACCTTAGTATCCTTAAGAGCGCAGTAACAGGTGAGATGAGCTTCAATATGGGAGCTATTATAGCAAGGAGGTTGAATAAAAATGCCAGTGAGGGGGATTTCTTTGGTGGAGTTTATGCTACACGCTTAGCAAGTTTTCTTGGAGTATCCATCCGTCCAGAAGACCCTCCTCTCCATACAGCCTACCTTGATCGTGTTGCTCTAACACGCTACCAGTTCCTTGAGAGACATCATGGATCCCTCCTATACCACTTGATAATTAACCGGCATCGTGTTTTCCATATTACCCTTCTTGCTCCTGCTTTCTGTGACTTTCAGGTAAAATGAAGATAGTACATAACCATAGGAGAGGCAGAGGAGTATGAGAGGGAGGCGACAGCTGCTCGACTTTGTGAGGCAGCTATTCAGGCACTGGCTGCAGCACTCCCGTATAACACCCATTATGACTTTGGGTTTCGCCAGGATCATCCATGGGAGTAGACCAAGCTAGGCCAAAAGCCTAAGCTTGGGGGAGTACGTGTTCTCACCGACTTTACATTCATGCTTATGCTTTCACTTTGATAGCCGGTGATTACACTTTGCCACTGTATTATCCATGCTAGTTTCTTTTTGTTTTCTTGTTTTGTGTCCTTTTGAGAAAACCCAAAAATATTTTTCTTTCTTCTCTTGCTTGTTGGGAGCTTTCCCGTGTAAATAGTTTTCTTTTTCTTTGTGTCAAGGTAGAAGATATTGGTTATAATGTTTATTGGTTCTTGCATGCTTACATGTTTAGCTTTCGAAGAGCCATATTATTTTGTCTTCTCCTTTGTGTTTGCGTGCAGATTCAGCTTAGTCCAATGCGCTTATTATTGTTCACATCGTTTGATCGTGCAAATGAAAGGCAACAATGATGATATATGATGAAGTGACTGAGACTGAAAAGCTAGTATGAACTCTATCTATTTTGTTTTTGTAAATATGACTAGCTTGTCGACCCAGATTTAGCTTTGTTGTGAGAGAACCATGTTTGAAATGACAACTTAGAGATCATAGTTTCTGATGCCATGCTTATTTAGCTGAGAGCTTATAATGGTTTGTCTTGAATGCCAACATAGATTTTGAGATGACTATGATGTAGTATGATAGGATGGTATTCTCCTTTGAATGTTTCAAGTGGATTCACTTGGCGCATGTTCATGCATGTAGTTGAAAAAAAATTCAACATAGCCTCTATGATGTTCGTGTTCATGGTGATTTATATCCTGTTCATGCTTGCATTCAATGTTAGTCAAACTCATTGCATCTTGATGACCGTTGTCGCTCTCTAGTTGGTCGCTTCCCAGTCTTTTGCTAGCATTCACTTGTACTAAGCGGAATACTGCTTGTGCATCCACCTCCTTAAACCCAAAAGTTTTTCCATGAGAGTCCACCATACCTACCTATTTGCGGTATCTACCTGCCATTCCAAGTAAATTTGCATGTGCCATTCTCTAAACCTTCAAGAAATAATCTGTTTTGCATGACCGAACCACTCATGTGGTGACAGAGGGCTATTGGTATCTTCCATGCTAGGAGTGTTATCCTCAACATGTGTTTATTCACGGTCATTCACGAGAAAGGGGCCGGTATTTGGAATGCCCAGTTCCACGCTTAAATCGAAAACATAAGTGTAAAACAAGACTCCCCCGGATTGATGTTAGTATGGACGGTACCCAAGGATTCGGCTAGCCGTGGAGTGTGATTGATTGGTGGTGGGGGAGTTAAACCTTTACTTTTCTGTTTGGGAACCGCCTATAGCATGAGTAGCATGGAAGATATTGAGAACTCTTGGTCATTGCATTGACAATGAAAGCATGCCACCCAAAATTATTATATCTGTTTTCAAAGCTTGAGCTCTGGCACCTCTGCAAATCAATGCTTCCCTCTGCGAAGGGCCGGTCTATTTATTTTCATGTCGAGTCATCCTCCTCTTATATAAGCACCAATTAGAGAGCACCTCTGTCATTTTTATGCTTTGATTTTGATTGATATTGAGTATGACTATGACTGGATCTTCGTTGCTATGAATTACAATGTTTAGTCAGCCCTTGATCTTTGAAAGTGCTCTGCATTTATGTTTTGCGGTCTCAGAAAGAGCTAGTGAAATACCACCTATTCATATTGCTTCATGCTTGTTTTGATTGAAGTGTTGGTATTTGAAACTCATTATTATTTGCTCGTTAGCTGATTATGCCATTGATATTAGTTTACCATGAGACCTTTGTGTCATTTGCTTATGTGGTTAACTTGTGATCTTGCTGAAATTCTGGTTATGAGTTAGACATAGTTGCAACAACAAGATCAAACAGAGTTTGTCAAAGTTTTTCTTTCTCTCTCAGTTTGTCAACTGAGTTGCTTGAGGACAAGCAAGGTTTTAAGCTTGGGGGAGTTGATACGTCTCCATCGTATCTACTTTTCCAAACTCTTTTGCCCTTGTTTTGGACTCTAATTTGCATGATTTGAATGGAACTAACCTGGACTGACACTGTTTTCACCAGAATTGCCTTGGTGTTATTTTTGTGCAGAAATCAAAGTTCTCCAAACATCCTCAAAATTTACGGGGAGCAGTATTGGAAAATAAGAAAAATATCTGCGCCAAGTTCCACCTCAGGGGGTGGGCCAGTGGGCCACAAGCCCTTGCTCCGCCACCACCCCCTGGTGGCGGTGGGCAGGCTTGTGGGGCCCACACGGCTCTGCCGCCCCCAATCTCAGGTCTATAAGATCCCTTTTCTCCCAGAAAAAATAAAAAGAGAAGTTTTCGTCGCGTTAGCGATACGGAGGCGCCGCCACCACCTGTTCTTCATCTGGAGGGCAGATCTGGAGTCCGTCTTGGGCTCCGGAGAGGGGAAATCGTCGCCATCGTCATCATCAACCTTCTTCCCTCTCCAATTCCATGAAGCTCTTCGTCGTTCGTGAGAAATCTATTCGTAGGCTCGCTGGGCGGTGATGAGTAGGATGAGATATATCATGTAATCGAGTTAGTTTTGATGGGGATTGATCCCTAGTATCCACTATGTTCTGAGATTGATGTTGCTACTACTTTGCCATCCTTAATGCTTATCACTAGGGCCCAAGTGCCATGATTTCAGATCTGAAATTATTATGTTGTCACCAATATATGTGTGTTTTAGATCCGATCTTGCAAGTTGTAGTTACCTGCTATGTGTTATGATCCGGCAACCCCGGAGTGACAATAACCGGAACCACTCCCGGTGATGACCATTGTTTGAGGAGTTTATGTGTTCACCAAGTGCTAATGCGTTGGTCTGGTTCTTTATTAAAAGGAGAACCTTAATATCCCGTAGATTCCTTTTGGACCCCGCTGCCACGGGAGGGATGGACAATAGATGTCATGCAAGTTCTTTTCCCTAAGCACGTATGACGACACACGGAATGCATGCCTACATCACATTGACAAACGGGAGCTAGCCACATATCTCTCCGTGTTATAGCTCTTGCATGATGAATATCATCCAAACAAATCACCGACCCATTGCCTATGAGTTTGTCCTACTGCTGTTACTTGTCTTGCTCTGCTGCTGCTGCTACTACTGTTGCTACTGCTGTTACTTGTTTTGCTTTGCTCCTGCTGCTACTGTTGCTATTACTGTCGCTTGCTACTGTTGCTACTTGCTACTGCTGTTCCTTATCGCTGCTATTGCTCGTTACACTGCTGCTACGTGCTACAATCTTGATTCGCTGATCATTGACGGGAACTGACAATTTCCGTCAACGAGGCAACTTGGCGCCATTGATACAATCGTTAGGAATAGTCTGCCGTCAATAGATCATTTCTGACACCATTGTTATCATACTACTTTTCTACTGATACTTTGCTTGTAGATACTCATCTTTCAGGTGTGGTTGAATCTGACGTATTCAGCTGCTAATACTCGAGAGTATTCTCTCACCTCCTGTCTGGCGTACCAACAAATTTGGGTCGAATACTCTACCCTCGAAAACTGCTGCGAACCCACGCGCTGGTGGGCAATCAACAACATTCTTCTCGTTTTGTTGCCGGGGAGTGCTAGCAGCATTCTTCTGGTGCCGTTGCAAAGGAAGGTTTGTTGTCATCAGCATTCGTCTAGCCATCGCCAGAGATTGCAGTCAGAGCCCAAGACACTTGCAACCAAGATCTAAAGCAGCACCAAATCAGTTTAGCCAAGACACAATTGAAAAAGATATGATTGATATCCTCCAAAGCATCACTGAGGACACAACAGTCCAAACCCGGGCCGTTGCGTTTCCGAATCTAATCATCCGCCGGGAGGCGGCCCCTGAAAGCTTGCCACATGAAGATTTTAATCTTACGAGGAATACGCGAACGGCAAATCTGACATAACTTATTCGTAGGAGTCCCAACAATAAGCTTGGAATAAAGGGAATTGACAGATAAGCGACCCGAAGCAGAGTGTGGCCAGACCACCGAGTCCTCCGCCTCCGAGAGCGTGGGAAAAAGGGCAGCAAGACGGTGCCATTGAACCAACTCTTCAGGAGACAACGAGCGTCGGAAGGCCAAGTCCCAATTATCACCTACAACCTCCGCGATGGAAATCTCAGGCTTATGAAAAAAGGAAATCAACATGGGGAAAGCCACCGAGAGAGTAGAATCCCCACACCACCAGTCAAGCCAAAAACGGGTCGAGGCACCATTACCCACCAAAAATTAGACATGGTCCTTGAAAAGAGGACGGATCTTAACCAAATCCTTCCAGAACTGTAATCCCCCTAGGGGAGGCAAACATAGGATTAGATGAGGGGAAGTATTTCGCCTTGAGAATAGAGAACCAAAGGGAGTTTTGGCCTCAGGACATGATTTTCCACCACCACTTGATCATAAGACATTTGTTCATCAACGCGGTATTAATGATGCCCAAACCTCCCAGGTTTTTGGGCCTACATATGATGTTCCATTTGACCAACCGATACTTACGCTTATTATCCACTGAATTCCAGTAGAAAGCACCTCTATGCTTGTCGAAACCATCATGCGTACCCGCAGAAAGAAGGTAGGAGCCCATAATGAACATGTGAAGGGAGGAGAGACACGAGTTAGTCAAGGCCACTTTCCCAGCGTTCGCATTATATCTAGCCCTTCACGGCAGCACCCGATGACCAACCTTGGTAACAATAGGCGCGAACTCCTTGGCACAAAGCTTATCCGGGGCAATCGGGAGGCCCAAGTATTTAAAAGGAAAGGAACCAAGGCTACAATTTAGGAGGTGCGCCACTCGTAAAGCCTCCACATCATGAACACCAGTGATAATGTCCTCACTCTTCAAAAAGTTGATTTTGAGCCTCGACAAGGCTTCAAAACATAACAGGATGAACTTAAGATGAGAAAGGTAGGAATCATTAAGCTCCACCATGATAATGGTTGCACCCACATATTGAAGGTGGGTGACCTCGTGGTGGATGTGATGAGATATTACCGAAGAAATGTGTCCAGAAGTAGCAGACCTAGACATAATACGCGATAATGCATCGGCAACAAAATAAAAAAGGATCGGGGACGCCGGATCCCCTTGCATCAGGCCCCTGCCATTGGCAAAAAAGTACTAGCTTGACCATTTACCTAAATCGCCGTGTGCCCACCCGAAACCAACTACATAATCCGATGCACATAAGCCTCTTCCAAGCCTTTGGCGAGCAAAACGTTTCTAAGGAAAGGACAATTGACCGATTCGTATGCTTTCTCAAAGTCCAACTTTAGGATCACCGCTTTCGAATCGCGTGACTTAAGATCATGGACAATCTCGTGAAGGCAAAGAATCCCATAAAGGATAAATCTTCCTTTAACCGAGGCAGATTGGAAAGGGCTAAGCGTACGATGCACAAGAGGAGATAGACGCATGGAAAAGCCCTTGGCAGGAAATTTCGCCATATTATTCATAAAGGCAATCAGCCTAAATCGGGAGATTAGCTCCGTGCCCTTGACCTTGGGGATGAGGGAGATAAGAGTGTCGTTTAGGCGGGTGATATCCACCATCCCAAGCCAGGACCCTTGAATGATGCTACAAACGAGGGCCTTAAGCTGTGGCCAGAATTTTTTAAAGAAGGGGATGGAAAAAACCATCAAGGCCCGACGCAACGTTAGGATTAGCAGACTTGATAACGTCCCTAATATCCTCATCAAAAAGAGGCAGGATTAAGGCATCATTCTCAGCAAGAGAGATTCTAGAAGGAGCGTCTGCTACTGCAACAGAAGAGCTTCCAACGGCGCCAGAAATAGGAGTGTTGCTTGATACTCCTCAGCAACGGCACCAGGAATCCTTCTGCTACGGCTACGCCTTAAGGGACTTCCTCAGGAAATATGCAAAGGATTTCCCCCGTGGCCTTGGAGCCTTGCGTTGGTGTTTCCTCGAAGCGGAAAGGGTGATGTAGCACAGCGGTGGTAAGTATTTCCCTCAGTTTGAGAACCAAGGTATCGATCTAGTGACGGAGTATCACAAGAGCCTGCACAAACACAAAAGGATTCCTCCCAACGCTATGAAGGGGTTGCCAATCCCTTATAGATTGTTTGCCAAGTGAGAACTGAAAGCAGCAAAGTAACAAAGCAAAGTAAAACGAAAGTGGAAACGATAGATGTGAATAGACCCGGGGGCCGTAGTGTTTACTAGTGGCTTCTCTCATGAAAGCAAGTAGACGGTGGGTGAACAAATCACTATCGAGCAATTGATAGAACCGCGCAAAGTCGTGACTATATCTATGGCAATGATTATATCTATAGGCATCACGTCCAAAACAAGAAGACCGATACTTTCTGCATCTACTACTATTACTCCACACGTCGACCGCTATCCAGCATGCATCTAGTGTATTAAGTCCAAGAGAACAGAGTAACGCCTTAAGCAAGATGACATGATGTAGATGGACAATCTCATATCTACGACAGAGCCCACCTTGTTACCCTTGATGGCAACTACACAATGTGTGCCTTGCTGCCCCTACTGTCACTGGGAAAGGTCACCACACGGTAAGAACCCAAAACCAAGCACTTCTCCCATTGCAAGAATCATAGATCTAGTTGGCCAAACAAAACCCAAGACTCGGAGAGACTTACAAGGATATCAAATCATGCATATAAGAAATCAGCAAAGACTCAAATATATATCATAGATAATCTGATCACAAATCCACAATTCATCGGATGTTGACAAACACACATCCAAAGAAGATTACATCGGATAGATCTCCATGAAGATCATGGAGAACTTTGTATTGAAGATCCAAGAGAGAGAAGAAGCCATCTAGCTACTAACTACGGACCCGTAGGTCTGAAGTGAACTACTCACGAGTCATTGGAGGGGCGATGATGATGATGAAGAAGCCCTCCAACTCCAAAGTCCCCTCTGGCAGGGCGCCGGGAAGGGTCTCCAGATGAGATCTCGTGGAAACGGAAGCTTGCGGTGGCGGAAAAGTATTTTCAAGGCTCCCTTGATATTTTACCGATTTTTAGGGAATATATAGGCGCAAGATCTAGGTCAGGGGGCGCCAGGGAGGCCACAAGCCTCTCCACCGCCGCCTTCCCCTGGTGGCGGAGTGGGGGCTTGTGGGCTCCCTGTAGCCCTCTTGGCTTGGCCCACAGGCCCCGTGATCTTCTTTCGTTCGAAAAAAATCATTTTGGGGATTTTATTCCGTTTGGACTCCGTTCCAAAATCAGATCTGAAAAGAGCCAAAAACACAGAAAAAACAGGAACTGACACTTGGCACTGAATTAATAAGTTAGTCCCAAAAAAGATATAAAAGGTACATAAAACATCCAAAGATGACAAGATAACAGTGTGAAACCATAAAAAAATTATAGATACATTTCAGACGTATCAAGCATCCCCAAGCTGAACTCCTGCTCGTCCTCGAGTAGGGAAGTGATAAAGAATGAATTTTTGATGCTTTCATGCTACCTAGCATAGATGTCCTTTGTAACTCCTCTTATGTGACGTCAATGTTCAGATCCATTAGATTCGAAACAATAGTTTGCTATTGACGTGGAAACAATAATAATTCAAGCAAACTAGCAAGGTAATCATGAACTTTCAAAATAACAAGGCTAAAAGAAAGTTATCCCTACAAAAGCATATAGTCTGGCTATGCTCTATCATCATTGCACAACGAATTTAAATCATGCACAACCCCGGTATTGGCCAAGTAATTGTTTCACACCTTTACTTTCTCAAACCTTTTCAACTCTCACGCAATACATGAGCGTGAGCCATGGTTTTAGCACTATAGATGATGTGGAGTGTGGTGGAGGTTGCAAGACAAAACAAGGAGAAGATGGTCACATTAACTAGGCATATCAATGAGCTGTGGAGATTCTCATCAATAGATATCAATGTGAATGAGTAGGGATTGCCATACAAATGATGCACTAGAGCTAAGAGTATGTGAAAGCTCTTAAAGAAAACTAGTGGGTGTGCATCCAACTTGCTTGCTCACGAAGACCTAAGGCAATTTTGAGGAACCCTATCATTGGAATATACAAGAAAAGTTATATAATGAAAATTTCCTACTAGCTATATGGTGGTGACAAAACGAGAAACTCTCAATCATGAAGATCATGGTGCTTAATATGCACAAGTGTGGAAAAAGTGGTAACATTGTCCCTTCTCTCTTTTTCTCTCATTTTTTTGGGTGGGCTCTTTGGCCTCTTTTTTTGGTGGGCTTCTTTGGCCTATTTTAATTCCTCACATGTGACAATGCTCCATTAATGATGATCATCACACTTTCAACTAAAAACTTAGAGCAACGATGACTCTATATGGAATGCCTTCAGTAGTGTACCGTGACAATGATCTAGCATGTCATAGACATTAATGGAAACATCATGCTAGCTATCTTACAATCATGCAATGGCAATGTAGACATGGTGGCACATGTCATGGTGGTAGTTGTATGGCAATATATCTAGGAATGACTTTGAAAAAGCCATAGTACGTAGGTATGTTGGTTGTTTTGAGGGAGGCTAATGGTGGGTTTTGTGCACCGGCGAAAGTTGCAAGGCACTAAGAAGATAGTGATGGTGGAAGGTGAAAGTGCATCTAAACCATGGACTCAACATTTTTCATGAAGAACTCATATACTTGTTGCAAAAGTTCTATTAGTAATCGAAACAAAGCATTCAACGCATACTCCTAGGGGAAGGGTTGGTAGGTATAAACCATCGCGCGATCCCGACCGCCACGCAAAGGATGACAATCAATAGACTAATCATGCTCAGATTTCATCACATAGCGGTTCACCATACGTGCATGCTACGGGAATCACTAACTTCAACACAAGTATTTCTAGATCCACAACACCTTACTAGCATGACTTCAATATTACCAAAACCACAACTCAAAACTAAATGAGATGAATCAAACTTCTCTAACTATTCAATGCACATGAAGGTGGAAGTTTTCGTATCCCTTTGGATAACTACCCTTTTGAGACTACTTTCAAAGCATAGATCAACTACCAAGCCACACACCTCTGTGCTCTAAAAGATATAAGTGAAGCACATAGAGCAAAAGTATCTAGCTCAAAAGATATAAGTGAAGCACATGTGAGCTGAAATGTCTACCAAAAGATATAAGTGAAGCTCGACAAAATCACGGTGAGTGCATGAATCTCTCTCTAGGTGTGTAGCAAGGATGATTGTGACACAAAAAAAATAAAAGACTCCTACGATACAAGACGCTCCAAGCAAAAACACATAACATGTGGTGAATAAAAATATAGCCCCAAGTAACGTTACCGATGGATTGAAGACGAAAGAGGGGGATGCCTTCCCAGGGCATCCCCAAGCTTAGGCTTTTACAACATCCTTGAATCTCTTGGGGTGCCTTGGGCATCCCCGAGCTTGAGCTCTTGCCACTCTTTATCTCTTTGTCCATAAGAAATTCACCCAAAACTTGAAAACTTCACAACACGAAACTTAAACAGAAACTCGTGATAACATTAGTATGAGAAAGCAAACCACCACTTCCTTAGGTACTGTAGCAAACTTAAATTATACTTATGCTGATTTTGGGTTACTATATTTTCAATCTTCCATGGCTAATACCCCCCGATACTATCCATAGTTTCTTCAAAATAAGCAACCAACACAACAAAAACAGAATCTGTTAACACCAGACCAGTCTGTAGCAATCTGTATATTTTGTATACTTCTGTTACTTAAAACATTCTGAAAAATTACGACAGTCTGAAGAATTTGCGTAGCAATCAGCAGCAAAAAGAATCAACTCAAAAGCTCTTACAGAAAATAAAAATAAAAATTCTTTTCGTGAGCAGAAATTTTCTGTGTTTTCCAGCATGACCAAACGATCATCCCCAAGACTAATCATAACGGTTTTGCTCGGCACAAACGCAAAAAGAAACAAAAAAAACACAATCATAACAGAATTATGAAAGTGTGGAAAACACAAAACAGAAAGAAAAAGGATAGATTCGTTGGGTTGCCTCCCAACAAGCGCTTTTGTTTAACGCCCTTAGCTAGGCATTCAATGATGCTCTCACAAAAGACATGAATTGAAGCACAACGAGAGCATCCTAAAGCATGTTAAAATCACATCTACGTCTAACATAGTTCCTATGCATAGGAATTTTATAGGAAAAGAGATTGTCAAGACAACCAATAGCTGCCATATGCAAGGAAGAATAAAAAGACAAGAGCAATCTCAACATCACGAGAGGTGATTTGGTAACATGAAGGTTTCTACCAAAATATTTTCCTCTCTCATAGCAATTACATGTGGGATCATATTCAAATTCAACAATATAGCTATCCCATTGGATATTCTTTTCATGATGCACATGCATGCAAAGTTGACGCTCTTCAAAAATAGTGGAATTATCATCAACTAAAGTCATGACTTCTCCAATCCCACTTTCAGTATTGTTACAAATATCATATTCATCATGAGGTTTGAACAAATTTTCAAGATCATAAGAAAGATCATCACCCCAATCATGAATATTGCAACATGTAGTGGACATAGCAAAACTAGCATCCCCAAGCTTAGGGTTTTGCATATTTTTAGCATGATTGTCACTAATAGAATTTATAGTGAAACCATTGCAATCATGCTTTTCATCCAAGGAGCCCTCGTGAATCACTTCATAAATTTCTTCCTCACAATTTTCAGATTCACGCATCTCAAGCAGAACTCCATAAAGATAGTCAAGTGCCCTCAACTCACTAGCAGTTCGTTCCACATAAGTGGGTCTCTTAAAGAGATTAGCTAGTGGATGAGGATCCATATCAATAGATTTTCAACAGCGAAGATGCAAGCATATTGAAGGCACATGGCATACAAGCGAACAGAAAGCAAGCGAGAAAAAAAGGGCGAACGTAAAAGGCAAACGAAAACGGCAAAGGAGAAAGGCAAATGAAAACGGCAAATGTGAAGTGGGGGAGAGGAAAACGAGAGGCAACTGGCAAAAAATGTAAATGCAAGAGATGAGTTTGTGAGATCTACTTGGATAGATCTCTCCTCCCCGGCAACAGCGCCAGAAATACTTCTGCTACTGCAACAAAAGACCTTCCAACGGCGCCAGAAATAGGAGTGTTGCTTGATACTCCTCAGCAACGGCACCAGGAATCCTTCTGCTACGGCTTAGCCTTAAGGGACTTCCTTGGAAAATATGCAAAGGATTTCCCCCGTGGCCTTGGAGCCTTGCGTTGGTGTTCCCTCAAAGCGGAAAGGGTGATGTAGCACAGCGGTGGTAAGTATTTCCCTCAGTTTGAGAACCAAGGTATCGATCTAGTGACGGAGTATCACAAGAGCCTGCACAAACACAAAAAGCTTGCTCCCAACGCTATGAAGGGGTTGCCAATCCCTTATAGATTGTTTGCCAATTGAGAACTGAAAGCAGCAAAGTAACAAAGCAAAGTAAAACGAAAGTGGAAACGATAGATGTGAATAGAACCGGGGGCCGTAGTGTTTACTAGTGGCTTCTCTCATGTAAGCAAGTAGACGGTGGGTGAACAAATTACTGTCGAGCAATTGATAGAACTGCGCAAAGTCGTGACGATATCTATGACAATGATTATATCTATAGGCATCACGTCCAAAAGAAGTAGACCGATACTTTCTGCATCTACTACTATTACTCCACACGTCGACCGCTATCCAACATGCATCTAGTGTATTAAGTCGAAGGGAACAGAGTAACGCCTTAAGCAAGATGACATGATGTAGATGGACAATCCCATATCTACGACAGAGCTCACCTTGTTACCCTTGATGCCAACTACACAATGTGTGGCTTGCTGCCCCTACTGTCACTGGGAAAGGTCACCACACGGTAAGAACCCAAAACCAAGCACTTCTCCCATTGCAAGAATCATAGATCTAGTTGGCAAAACAAAACCCAAGACTCGAAGAGACTTACAAGGATATCAAATCATGCATATAAGAAATCAGCAAAGACTCAAATATATATCATAGATAATCTGATCACAAATCCACAATTCATCGGATCTTGACAAACATACCGCCAAAGAAGATTACATCGGATATATCTCCATGAAGATCATGGAGAACTTTGTATTGAAGATCCAAGAGAGAGAAGAAGCCATCTAGCTACTAACTACGGACCCGTAGGTCTGAAGTGAACTACTCACGAGTCATTGGAGGGGCGATGATGATGATGAAGAAGCCCTCCAACTCCAAAGTCCCCTCTGGCAGGGCGCCGGGAAGGGTCTCAAGATGAGATCTCGCGGAAACGAAAGCTTGCAGTGGCGGAAAAGTATTTTCGAGGCTCCCTTGATTTTTTACAGATTTTTAGGGAATATATAGGTGCAAGATCTAGGTCAGGGGGGCGCCAGGGAGGCCACAAGCCTCCTCACCGCCGCCTCCCCTGGTGGCGGAGTGGGGGCTTGTGGGTTCGTGTAGCCCTCCTGGCTTGGCCCACAGGCCCCCTGATCTTCTTTCGTTCGGGAAAAAATCATTTCGGGGATTTTATTTCGTTTGGACTCCGTTCCAAAATCAGATCTGAAAAGAGCCAAAAACACAGAAAAAACAGGAACTGGCACTTGGCACTGAATTAATAAGTTAGTCCCAAAAAAGATATAAAAGGTACATAAAACATCCAAAGATGACAAGATAACAGCGTGAAACCATAAAAAATTATAGATACGTTTGAGATGTATCAGCGTCCCATAAAGAATGAGAGATAGACAGACAAGACTCCGACCTAGCCGCATAGAGGGAAGAGAAGAAATCAACCACATGTTCCAAAATTTGAGCCCGACCAGAGACCTTCACCCCATTAATGATTAAACTATCCAGAGCACATCTCCTTCTCCTACCATTAGCAATCGCAAAAAAAATAAGCCATGGGGGCATCACCCTTCAAAGTCCAAATCAAAGTACCCCTTTGGCACCAATAGATCTCCGACTGCTGATGCAAAAGCATAAGGGCCTCTTCGAGATCGTATCGCGAGCTCCACTCCCCCTCAGACAGACCCGACCCATCAGCCTACGTGTCGGGGGGATTAGCCCGGGGTAGGCTCATCAAGCCTGCTCCTTCATTTCCTGCCAAAGGATATGAACAAATACAGTTTCCCAAGGCCCAAGTCTTCTGGCCGGCTAGGCTGCGCCTACCGGATGGAGGACGAGGCGGCCAACTCTCTGGCCGGCCAGGCAACCCCTGCCGGCTAGAGTCGAGACAGCTACCTCTTCCTGACCAGCCTGGTCAAGCCAGCCGGCTAGGAACGAGGCGGCCGTGCCCAAGCCGGCTAGCCGGCCGGGGATCACAAGTCACATCAGATCGTAGGTCAGGATGAGACCTTACGATTAAAGGTAGCTACGCGTCAGCAAAGGTATTGGATCGGAGTGTCCGGCAGGTACGAGCATCGGCGGCCACGCCGCTGACCTACCCCGGCTCTGATCCATCACCTAGCATAGTGTCGGACCGTCACACTCCCGCTCCATTACTGCACTCAGCGTGGGGAACAATGGAGGCGGTCGTACTACCTACCCATGACGAATCTCGCTGGACGACGCTCGATGTACAATGCGTGCTCGGCGTCAACCTTACGCGAGAGCTTCTTTGGCCAGCCAGCGGGTCCCACAGCCAATTGAGACCATGCAGCCGGCGGGCCCCTCAAGCGATAAGACAAGACTCTCGTGGGCCCCTGGTCAGCCAGCGAGTGTGCCACCCGGGTCCCACTCTTGTACCCTTTATCCTTATTGTAGGCCGGTGGGTTCGTCTATAAAACCCCCCGGTCACCCTCCATGCAGGGAAACGGTCGAACAACACTTCACATCCACCAACCACATAGAGAGAGGCAGAGACGAGCCGGCTGCTCCCCTCTTCCTCCTCCCAACACAGCTCCAGGAGCAACATTGTAATCCATTCATACACATCAAACACTCCGGCAGGACTAGGGGTCTTATCTCTACGGAGAGCCCTGAACTTGGGTACATCGTGCGTTCCATGCTTGTACCAACCTCGTTCCTAGCGCCCTCCTTTGTCCCTTAGGTTCTCACCGAATTTAGCCTACCCATGGCATATGTTGTGAGTATTCATCGACATTTGGCGCCCACCGTGGGGCCGATCGCGGCATCGGCTGGCTTTGCACGCTGGGCGGGGCCCCACACCTACGCCACCGGATGCATCACGTCCGGATCGGTCTGCATGCCCGTGGAGCCCGCTTTCGACGAGGTGACACCGATGATGATCGACGTCCCTGTCTGCCATGCGGATTCGGACGAAGATTCTGATGACGAGACGCTTCCTAGCATCGTCATCACTGCTATGGAGAACCTCAACATTCTCTTTAGCGACTTACGTCTCAACGACGGTCCTCGCTACTTCGACGAGGACTTCGACGTTGAGGCGCTCTGCGCCAGCTTCAGCAGGCTCTCTATCACTGAGACGCCTGCACATGACGTGTACCCCAGCAACGTACTCATCTTCGACGGCCCTCCGCCGTCAGTGGGGTTCTTCACCCCATACCATGTTGCCGCCGTCTCCAACGTCGTGGAGGTGATGGTTATCGGCGCAGGCACCAGCGCGGCTCATGGCAAGGCGTCAGTGGACGCTGATGCGCCCGCTGTTGCCACCGTTGATACTCTTGAGGACGCCACCCCCCGCCTGAAGACACCCGTCGCTGCTTCCGCAAACCCTAGCGACGCCCGAGCCTCACTGGAGGAGGCTCGCAAGCATATCTTGGAGGAGGGCATTGCCGTCGCCTCGACGAAACGTCGGATGGAGGCCACACAACGCGAGTATAACTCCACATACGGCCTCACTCCCATTTCTGAGGCCCCTAGCCGGCTTGGATCGGTCCGCAGCCGTGGTCGGTTCATTGCTGAGATCCTAGGCGGCGATAAGCCCACCTACGAGACCCCTGCGGCCAACATGCGGGCAGTGCAGGCGGCCATGGAAGAGATGGCGAGGAGCGTGCCTTCCAGGAGAAGCGGGTCAAGGATCTCCTTGACGCCGCCAACAAACAACAGACTTGGCTTGACCCCGTCAGGCCCAGTCAGAGTCTCCGGGACCCAACTCCGGAGCACGCCACAACACTAGCGGTCAGCATCACACAGAAGGATCTTCCTCGCATCACACCTCTAGCCGGAGGGGCGAGGGAAGCCAAGACCGGCGCTCCCAGCGCTAGAGCGAGCACACTTCGAGCAAGCGTCGTGGAGGCAACGCGAGCGATTCGGCGTGTGAGGTTCCTCACCCGAGCAGGACCCATGTCTCCGGTTCACGAGGCGCCTCCCCTCTCGCTACTCGGATTGGCACTCGCACTCCCCAGGATGATCTGGACGCCCGCAGACGTCTCATCGTCCTGGCCCAGCCAGCCCTCCTGGAGGAGGACGGCCCCGTTGGTCCGGCTTGCTTCGGCCCCCGGATCCAAGGGGGGCCATTTCCCCGAGGCTTCACCTTGCCTCGGGATACGCTCAAGTACAAGGGCACTGCCAAGCCAGAGGACTGGCTGATCGACTACACCACAGCCATCAGCATCGCCAGGGGCAACAAGCGCGTAGCAGTCCGCTACGTGCCACTCATGTTGGCCGGCTCGGCTCGGACTTGGCTTAACAGCCTTCCGGCCGGCAGCGTCAACTCCTGGGTGGACTTCGAGGAGGCGTTCGTCCGCAACTTCACTGGCACCTACAAGCACCCTGGCCGGCCTCGCGAGCTGGCCATGTGCATCCAGAGGTACAAGCCATCCAGTACTTCATCGACGGTTGCCGAGATAGCACCCTCCTCAAGCACAAGCTTATGTGCTCCGAGCCCACCTCTCTGGCGGTGCTCATGGCCAAGGCGGACAAGTACGCCACGGCCGACTCGGCGATGCACGTCAAGGTGACCGCCTCGGACAAGGCTGTCCCCACGCCGGCTACTCCCAAGCTGGCTGGAGATGGCCGAGGCGGCTAGAACAACAACAAGTGCAAGGAGGATCAGATGGATTCGTGCTCCAACAGCAAGTTGGAAGCCAGCGTGGAGGGCGAGACGTCAGCTCCTCAAGCCGGCCCTCCGCGGAAGCGTTCCAACAGGAACAACGCTGCTGCGGCAACAAAAGGCCTTCCCTGGCGCTTAGGAATTCTTCTTGTTACTTCTCTGGTTTGCGTCGGTTTTTCCCTTGAAGAGGAAAGGGTGATGCAGCACAGGAGCAGTAAGTATTTCCCTCAGTTTGAGAACCAAGGTATTGATCCAGAAGGAGGGCCTCGTCAAGTCCAGAGTACCTGGGCAAACACAAACAAGCTTGCACCCACCGCTTCAAAGGGGTTGTCAATCCCTTCAAGATTGTTTGCAAAGTGAGATCTGACGGCGGAAAGTGCAACAAAGTAAAAAGTGTAAGGCTGAAAATATGGTGTGGAGTAGAACCTGGGGGCCATAGTGTTCACTAGAGGCTTCTCTCATAATAGCAAATATCGCGGTGGGTGAACAAATTACTATCGAGCAATTGATAGAACCGCGCAAAGTCATGACGATATCTAAGGCAATGATCATACATATAGGCATCACGTCCGAGGCAAGTAGACCGATACTTTCTGCATCTACTACTATTACTCCACACATCGACCGCTATCCAGCATGCATCTAGGGTATTGAGTTCATGACGAACAGAGTAACGCCTTAAGCAAGATGACATGATGTAGAGGGATAATCTCAAACCAATGATGAAAACTCCATCTTTTTACCCTTGATGGCAACAACACGATGCGTGCCTCGCTAACCCTTCTGTCACTGGGTGAGGTCACCGACGGTATGAACCCAAAACCAAGCACTTCTCCCATTGCAAGAATCATAGATCTAGTTGGCCAAACAAAACCCACAACTCGAAGAGAATTACAAGGATATGAAATCATGCATAAGAGAGATCAGAAGAAACTCAAATAAGATTCATAGATAATCTGATCATAAATCCACAATTCATCGGATCTCGACAAACACATCGCAAAAGAAGATTACATCGGATAGATCTCCATGAAGATCATGGAGAACTTTGTATTGAAGATCCAAGAGAGAGAAGAAGCCATCTAGTTACTAGATATGGACCTGTAGGTCTATGGAGAACTACTCACACATCATCGGAGAGGTCATGGTGTTGATGAAGAAGCCCTCCGTGTCCGAATTCCCCCTCCGGCAGGGCACTAGGACGTGCCCCAGATGGGATCTTGCGGAGACAGAAGCTTGCGGCGGCGGAAAAGTGATTGCGATGATATCTTGATTTGTTTGGGATTTTTAGGGAATTTATAGGCGCAACCACTAGGTTAGGGGACGCTTAGGGGGCCCACAAGCCTGGATGGTGCGGCCTCCCCCCAGGCCGCGGGGTGGGGGCTTGTGGGGCCCCTGGGGCTCCCCTGCCTTGGCTCCCAAGTTCCCCGATCTTCTTCCGTTCCAGAAAAAAATCGTTACGGGGATTTTCTTCCGTTTGGACTCTGTTTCAAAATCTCCTCTGAAAGGGGTCAAAAACATGAAAAAATAGGAACTGGCACTTGGCACTGAGTTAATAAGTTAGTCCCAAAAAATATATAAAAGGCATGCAAAACATCCAAAGTTTGACAAGATAATAGCATGAAACCATCAAAAATTATAGATACGTTGGAGACGTATCTAGCATCCCTAAGCTTAACTCCTGCTCGTCCTCGAGTAGGGAAGTGATAAAGAATGAAGTTTTGATGTGGAATGCTACCTAGCATAGTTGTCCTTTGCAACTTCTTTCACGAGACATGAATGTTCAGATCCGTAAGATTCAAAACAATAGTTTGCTATTGACATGAAAACAATAATACTTCAAGCAAACTAGCAAGGTAATCATGAACTTTTAAAATAACAAGGCCAAAGAAAGTTATCCCTATAAAATCATATAGTCCGGATATGCTCCATCATCCTCACACAACTAATGTAAATCATGCACAACCCCGGTATTGGCCAAGAAATTGTTTTCGCACTCTGACTTTCTCAAACTTTTTATAACTATCACGCAATACATGAGTGCGAGCCATGGATATAGCACTATAGGTGGAATAGAGTGTGGTGGTGGTTGTGAGACAAAAAAGAGGAGATGGTCACATTGACTCGGCGTATCAATAGGCTATGGAGATGCCCATTAATAGATATCAATGTGAATGAGTAGGGATTGCCATAAAAAAGGATGCACTAGAGCTATAAGTATGTGAAAGCTCAAAAGGAGAACTAGTGGGTGTGCATCCAACTTGCTTGCTCATGAAGACCTCGGGCAATTTTGAGGAAGCCCATCACTGGAATATACAAGCCAAGTTATATAATGAAGATTACCGCTAGCATATGGTAGTGATGAAGCAAGGAGCTCTCAATCATGAAGAACATGGTGCTATCATGAAGCACAAGTGTGGAAAAAGATAGTAGCATTGTCCCTTCTCTCCTTTTCTCTTTTTTTCATTTGGGCTCTTAGGCCTCTTTTCATCTTTTCTTTTCTTTTCTTTTCTTTTTATTTTTGGGCTCTTTGGCCTCTTTTTTTTTCCTCACATGGGACAATGCTCTAATAATGATGATCATCACACTTCTATTTACTCACAGCTCAAAGATCACAATGATGATGACTCCATAGGAAATGCCTCCGGCAGTGTACCGGGATGTGCAACGATCTAGCTTGGCGTATGACGTTGAAACATCTCGCTAGCTATCTTACGATCATGCAATGGCAATATGAGAGTGATGGCACAAGTCATGATACGGAACGGTGGGAGTTGCATGGCAAGATATCTCAGAATGGCTATGAAAATGCCATAGTAGGTAGATATGGTAGCTTTTGTGAGGAAGGAATTTGGTGGGTTTGTGCACCGGCGAGAATTGCGCAGCACTAGAGAGGCTAGCAATGGTGGAAGGTGAAAGTGCATCTATATCATGGGCTCACATTAGTCATGAAGAACTCACATACTTGTTGCGAATATTTTTATTAGAAATCAAAACAAAGTGCTAAACGCATACTCCGAGGGGAAGGGTTGGTAGGTGTAAACCATCGCGCGATCCCGACCTCAACACAAAGGATGACAATCAATAGATCAATCATGCTCCGACTTCGTAACATAGCGGTTCACCATACGTGCATGCTACGGGAATCACTAACTTCAACACAAGTATTTCTAGATTCACAACACCCTACTAACATGACTCCCAATATTACCGAATCCACGTCACAAAACTAATTGAGAGAAATCGAAACTTCTCTTTCTACTCAATGCACATGAAGATGGAGGTTTTTGCATCCTCTTTGGATATCTATCACATTTGGGACTACTTTCATAGCATAAGCCAACTACCAAATGACGCACCGCCGTGATCTAAAAGATATAAGTGAAGCACATAGAGCAAAAGTATCTAGCTCAAAAGATATAAGTGAAGCACTATGAGCATTCTAGCAAAAATCACGATGAGTGCATGTCTCTCTCTCTCAAAAAGGTGTGCATCAAGGATGATTGTGACACAACAAAAAGAAAAGACTCCTACGATACAAGACGGTCCAAGCAAAACACATATCATGTGGTGAATAAAAATATAGCTGCAAGTAATGTTACCGATGGATTGAAGACGAAAGAGGGGATGCCTTCCCGGGGCATCCCCAAGCTTAGGCTTTTTGGTGTCCTTGAATTTGGCTTGGGATGCCTTAGGCATCCCCAAGCTTGAGCTCTTTTCCACTCCTTATCTCATCATCCATGATAACATCACCCAAAACTTGAAAACTTCACAAAACAAAACTTAAACAGAAACTTGTGATAACGTTAGTACAAGAAAACAAACTACCACTTCTTTTGGTACTGTAGAAAAATTGAATTCTATCTATATTGATGATGGGTTACTGTATTCTCGCTTTTCCATGGCTAGTACCCCCCGATACTAACCATAGTTTCATCAAAACAAGCAACCAACTCAACAAAAACAGAATCTGTCAAAAACAGACCAGTCTGTAGCAATCTGTATACTTCGTATAATTCTGGTACGTCAAAAAATCTGAAACATTATGACGGCCTGGGAAAAACGCAAATGAATCAGCAGCAAAAATAATAAACTCAAAATCTCTTTGTGAATAAAAATGAAAAATCATCTCGTGAGCGAAAAGTTTCTGTCTTTTTCCGGCAGGATCAAACAACCATTACCAAGACTAGTCATAAAGGCTTTGGTTGGCTCAAATAAAAAAAGAAACACAAAAAACACAATCACAACAGAAATGTGATGGTGTGGACGCAATAAAACAGAAATAAAAAGATAAATTCATTGGGTTGCCTCCCAACAAGCGCTATTGTTTAACGCCCTTAGCTAGGCATAGAAGCGATAGAATCACGTATCGTCATCTTTGGTGCTCAAACCATAAGTGGCCCTCATCATGGATTCATAGGGAAATCTTATTTTCTTTCTAGGAAAGTGTTCCATGCCCTTCCTTAAAGGAAATTGAAATCTAATATTCCCTTCCTTCATATCGATGATAGCACCGATTGTCCTTAGGAAAGGTCTACCAAGAATAATAGGGCAAGTAGGATTGCAATCAATGTCAAGTACAATGAAATCCATGGGTACATAGTTCATATTTGCAATAATAAGAACATAATTGATCCTTCCCATGGGTTTCTTCACAGTAGAATCAACAAGATGCAAATTAAGAGAACACTCTTCAATCTCATTAAAACCCAGAACATCACATAAAGACTTTGGAATCGCAGAAACACTAGCACCCAAATCACACAAAGCATGGCACTCATAGATTTTGATTTTGATTTTGATGGTAGGTTCCCACTCATCATGAAGCTTTATAGGGATAGAGACTTCCAATTCAAGTTTCTCTTCAAGAGATTTTATCATAGCTTCGACGATATGATCGGTAAAGGCCTTGTTTTGGCTATAAGCGTGTGGAGAGTTCAACATGGATTGCATCAAACAAATGCATTCAATCAAGAAGCAACTATCATAATTGAATTCCTTGAAATCCACGGTAGTAATTTCATTACTACTCCAAGTTTTAACATCTTCTACTCCACTTTCAATGCTTTTAGCATCAAGATAGATGGACTCCGAATCATTGGGACACTTTTCAACCAAAGTGGATTCATATCCATCCCCATAATCATTAGGTTTGACACAAGAAAACAAAGATTCAATGGGAGTCACACCAAGCACTTTAAGATCTCCGTGATTCTCATCACGAGAACACACTTTTTTAAGCCATTCATGTCTAGCACGAATTTGGGCGGTTCTTTCTTGGCTCTCAATCATGGAAACACGCATAGCTTTCAAAGTTTCATCCATGTTGATTTTGGGAGGAGCACATCTAACCTTCAAAGCATCAACATCACAAGAAATTCTATCAACGCTCTTAGCCAAATCGTCAATTTTGAGTAGTTTTTTCCTCTATGGACGCATTGAAAATCTTTTGAGAGTTGATGAACTCTTTGATATTACTCTCTAGATCAGAGGGTAATCTATTGTAATTTCCATGAGTATTGTTGTAGGAGTTGCCAAAGTTATTAGAGTTCTACTAGGAAAAGGCCTAGGAACATAGTTTCCTCTAAAAGCATTGTTGTTGCCAAAGTTATTCCTACCAACAAAATTAACGTCCAAGCTAGCGTTGCTACTCTCAATCAAAGAATACAAGGGCATATCATTAGGATCCAAAGGAGCACTCCTACTAGCAACCAAATTCATTAACTCGTCCATCTTAGCACTTAACGAGTTAATTTCCTCTATAGCGTGTACCTTCTTACTAGTAGGTGACCTTTCAATGTGCCACTGAGAGTAGTTCGTCATGATGTTGTCTAAGAGCTTTGTGGCTTCTCCTAACGTGATTTCCATGAATGTTCCACCTGAGGTGGAGTCCCAGATATTTCTAGAAGATAAATTCAAGCCAACATAAAAGATTTGAATAATCATCCAAAGGCTCAAGCCATGAGCGGGACAATCTCTAATCATTAATTTCATTCTCTCCCAAGCTTGTGCAACATGTTCATGATCAAATTGCTTGAAATTCATGATATCATTACGGAGAGAGATGATCTTAGCCGGCGGAAAGTACTTGGATATATAAGCATCTTTGCACTTATCCCAAGAATCGATACTATTTTTGGGCAAAGAAGAAAACCAAGTTTTTGCGCGATCTCGCAACGAAAAAGGAAAAAGCTTCAATTTAATCACGTCATTATCCACATCTTTTTTCTTTTGCATATCGCAAAGCTCAATGAAGGTATTGAGATGGGATGCGCCGTCTTCACTAGGAAGGCCAGAGAATTGCTCTTTCATAACAAGATTCAGCAAAGCAGCATTGATTTAGTATGACTCCGCACTAGTGGCGGGAGCAATCGGAGTACTAATAAAATCATTATTATTAGTATTCGAGAAGTCACAAAGTTTGGTGTTTTCGTTCATGGTGACTTCAGCAAGCAAGCAAGCACACAAGCAAACAAAGAGCAGGCGACGAAAAAGGCGAACGAAAAAGGCAAATTGGTGAAGTGAGGGAGAGGAAAACAAGAAGCAACTGGCAAACAAAGTAAATGCAAGAGATGAGTTTGCGACACCTACTTGGATGAGTTCTTGACTTGATCTTCCTCCCTGGCAACGGCGCCAGAAATTCTTCTGCTGCGGCAACAAAAGTCCTTCACTAGTGCTTAGGAATTCTTCTTGTTACTCCTCTGGTTTGTGTCGGTTTTTCCCTTGAAGAGGAAAGGGTGATGCAGCACATGAGCAGTAAGTATTTCCCTTAGTTTGAGAACCAAGGTATCGATCCAGAAGGAGGGCCTCATCAAGTCCGGAGTACCTGCGCAAACACAAACAAGCTTGCACCCAACGCTTCAAAGGGGTTGTCAATCCCTTCAAGATTGTTTGCAAAGTAAGATCTGACGACGAAAAGTGCAACGAAGTAAAAAGTGTGAGGCTGAAAATATGGTGTGGAGTAGACCCTCGGGGCCATAGTGTTCACTAGAGGCTTCTCTCATGATAGCAAATATCACGGTGGGTGAACAAATTACTGTCGAGCAATTGATAGAACCGCGCAATGTCATGACGATATCTAAGGCAATGATCATACATATAGGCATCACGTCCGAGACAAGTAGACCGATACTTTCTGCATCTACTACTATTACTCCACACATCGACCGCTATCCAGCATGCATCTAGTGTATTGAGTTCATGACAAACAGAGTAACGCCTTAAGCAAGATGACATGATGTAGAGGGATAATCTCAAACCAATGATGAAAACCCCATCTTTTTACCCTTGATGGCAACAACACGATGCGTGCCTCGCTACCCCTTCTGTCACTGGGTGAGGTCACCGCACGGTATGAACCCAAAACCAAGCACTTCTCCCATTGCAAGAATCATAGATCTAGTTGGCCAAACAAAACCCACAACTCGAAGAGAATTACAAGGATATGAAATCATGCATAAGAGAGATCAGAAGAAACTCAAATAAGATTCATAGAGAATCTGATCATAAATCCACAATTCATCAGATCTCGACAAACACACCGCAAAAGAAGATTACACCGGATAGATCTCCATGAAGATCATGGAGAACTTTGTATTGAAGATCCAAGAGAGAGAAGAAGCCATCTAGTTACTAGCTATGGACCCGTAGGTCTATGGTGAACTACTCACGCATCATCGGAGAGGTCATGGTGTTGATGAAGAAGCCCTCAGTGTCCGAATCCCCCCTCCGGCAGGGCACCAGGACGTGCCCCAGATGGGATTTTTCGGAGACATAAGCTTGCGGCGGCGGAAAAGTGATTGCGATGATCTCCTGATTTCTTTGGATTTTTACGGAATTTATAGGCGCAACCCCTAGGTAAGGGGACGCTCAGGGGGCCCACAAGCCTGGATGGCACAGCCTTCGCCTGGCCACGGGGTGGGTCTTGTGGGGCCCCTGGGGCTCCCCTGCCTTGGCTCCTAAGTTCCCCGATCTTCTTCCGTTCCAGAAAAAATCTTTTCGGGGATTTTCTTCCGTTTGGAATCCGCTTCAAAATCTCCTCTGAAAGGGGTCAAAAACATGGAAAAAACAGGAACTGGCACTTGGCACTGAGTTAATAAGTTAGTCCCAAAAAATATATAAAAGGCATGCAAAACATCCAAAGTTTGACAAGATAATAGCATGAAACCATCAAAAATTATAGATACGTTGGAGACGTATCAAACGCCAACTGGCTGCCCAAGCAGTCCATCGAGCAACTGCTCGACGCCCCGTGCAAGATACATTCTGGGGTGTAGCCGTCCAGCCACACCCTTCGACAGTGCAGCTTTGCACGCCGGCTGTCGCAAGGGGATGACCTGTCGGCTCCCCTAGGTGCGCAGGCGGTGCCTCATGCACCGGGTCCTAGTCTTGCTCCGGCTCCACCGCCGCCGCCTCGCGACGACGACCGCCTCCATGACGACTACCCCCATCAAGACGGAGCATTCGTCGTCTTCACCAATGAAGGCGACGATAAGCACAACCTACGCCAGAGACGGCGCGAGGTGAATGCCACGGTTCCCCCGGTTCCACAGTACATGCATTGGTCTGACAAACCAATCACATGGATCTAGGTGGACCATCCTGCGGTGATGCCCAACCCAGGCTCATACGCGCTCGTCCTCGACCCTACCTTAGCCTCCAAGAGGCTCACCTGCTGGTTCTCCCGGGTGCTGGTCAATGGTGGCAGCAACATCAACATCCTCTACCTCGACACCCTCCTCAAGCTCGAGCTCAAGGAGATAGACGTCCTGCCGACCAACACTGTCTTCCACGGCATCGTGCCTGGGCAGTCTTGCTCGCCCATCGGCAAAATCCAGCTGGACGTCCTCTTCGTCGACAAAGCTCACTTTCGCCGAGAGTCCATATGGTTCGAGGTAGTGGACCTCAGCAGCCCGTATCACGCGTTGCTGGGCAGACCGGCTCTGGCCAAATTCATGGCTATTCCACACTACGCCTACCTGAAGATGAAGATGCCGGGTCCCAAGGGCATCATCACTGTTGCTGGCGACTACAAGAAGTCGCTCGAGTGTGCCCAAGATTGAAGCCGCCTCGCCGAAGCCCTGGTGATCGCTGAGGAGAAGCGGCATATCGACCGGCTCGTGGCCTAGGCTACCGAGCAGCCGGTGATTCCTTCTCCTCCGTCCCAGTCGGCCGGCGAGGGCTCTTTCAAGCCGGCCAAAGAGACCAAGCAGGTCCCACTTGACCCTGCCAACCCCAAGCAGTGCGTCACCATGGGGGCTGGCCTCAGCCCCAAATAGGAAGGCGAGCTCGTCGACTTCCTCCGTGAGAATCGGGACATCTTCGCATGGTCTCCCAAAGACATGCTGGGATTTCCGAGGAAGTACGCCGAGCACAAACTTCATGTGCGACCGTATGCAAAGCCGGTGAAACAACCTTTGCGCCGCTTCGCCGAGGGGAAGCGACGCACAATCGGAGAAGAGATCACCCGACTCCTTGCAGCCGGCTTCATCATGGAGGTTTTCCACCTGGACTGATTAGCTAATCCAGTCCTGGTGCTGAAGAAGAACAACACCTGGCGAATGTGTATCGACTACACTAGCCTGAATAAGGCCTGTCCGAAAGACCCTTTTGTGTTGCCTAAGATAGATCAAGTGATCGACTCCACTGCAGGCTGCGAATTGCTATCATTTCTGGATGCTTATTCATGCTACCATCAAATCAAGCTGGATCCAGCTGATCGCCTGAAGACCTCCTTCATCACGCCCTTCGGGGCCTACTCCTACACCACCATGACGTTCGGTCTGAAGAACGCTGGTGTGACGTTACAATGCTGCATGCAGCAGTGCCTACTGCCACAGATCGGCAGAAACATCCACGTCTATGTGGATGACATCGTCATCAAGACGAAGCAGCACTTCAGCCTCCTCGACGATCTGCGGGAGACATTTACCAACCTGCATGAGTACAAGATCCAGCTCAACCCAGAGAAGTGCGTCTTTGGGGTTCCAGGCGGCAAACTCTTGGGGTTCTTCGTGTCCGCTCGTGGCATCGAGGCGAACCCCGAGAAGATCGGCACCATCGAGCGGATGGTGCGGCCGGCTCGAATCCTAGACGTCCTGATGTTCGCCGGCTGCCTGGCGTCCCTTAGCCGGTTCGTGATGACCCACAAGTATAGGGGATCAATCGTAGTCCGTTCGATAAGTAAGAGTGTCGAACCCAACGAGGAGCAGAAGGCTCTGATAAACGGATTTCAGCAAGGTAATAACTTTAAGCACTTAAAGTAGCGGTAACAGGTGATTGTGTAGTGAGGTGAAACGTAGCAAGCAAAGAGTAACAAGTAACAAGTAGTAGCAACGGTGCAGCAAGTGGCCCAATCCCTTTTGTAGAAAGGGACAAGCCTGAACAAAGTCTTATAGGAGGAAAAACGCTCCCGAGGACACACGGGAATTTCTGTCATGCTAGTTTCATCATGTTCATATGATTCGCGTTCGTTACTTTGATAGTTTGATATGTGTGTGGACCGGCGCTTGGGTACTGCCCTTACTTGGACAAGCATCCCACTTATGATTAACCTCTCTCGCAAGAATCTGCAACTACAAAAGAAGAATTAAGACAAAGTCTAACCATAGCATTAAACTAGTGGATCCAAATCAGCCCCTCACGAAGCAACGCATAGACTGGGGTTTAAGCTTCTGTCACTCCAGCAACCCATCATCTACTTACTACTTCCCAATGCCTTCCTCTAGGCCCAAATATGGTGAAGTGTTATGTAGTCGACGTTCACATAACACCACTAGAGGAAAAGACAACATACATCATATCAAAATACCGAACGAATATCAAATTCACATGACTATTATCAGCAAGACTTATCCCATGTCCTCAGGAACAAAAGCAACTACTCACAAGACATAATCATAATCATGACCAGAGGTGTAATGAATAGCAACAAGGATCTGAACATAAACTCTTCCACCAAATAATCCAACTAGCATCAACTACAAAGAGTAATCAACATTACTAGCAACCTTACAAGTACCAATCGGAGTTGCGAGACGAAGATTGGTAACAAGAGATGAACTAGGGATTGGAGAGGAGATGGTGCTGATGAAGATGCCTCCCCTCCGACGAGAGGAGTGTTGGTGATGACGATGGCGACGATTTCGCCCTCCGGGAGGGAAGTTTCCCCGGCAGGATCGTCCTGCCGGAGCTCTAGATGGATTTGCTCAAGTTCCGCCTCGTGGCGGCGGCGAAACCACGAAAAAGCTCCCCCTTGAATTTTTTTCCAGACCAAAACCCTTCATATAGCAAAAGGGGGGAGCTAGTGGGCAGCCAGGCAGCCCACAGGCTTGCCCACCGCCACCAGGGTGGTGGTGGCGGAGTGGGGGCTTGTGGAGCCCTGGTGGCCCCCCTCCGGTAGTTCTTTCGCCCAGTATTTTTTATATATTCCAGAAAAAATCCACGTAACTTTTCAGGGCATTTGGAGATGAGTAGAATAGTGGACTAGGATTTGCTCCTTTTCCAGTCCAGAATTCCAGCTGCCTGAATTCTCCCTCTTCAAATAAACCTTGCAAGATAAGAGAGAAAAGGCATAAGTATGGTACCACAAGTAATATAGCAGCCCAAAAAGCAATAAATATCAACATGAAAGCATGATCCAAAATGGACGTATCAACTCCCCCAAGCTTAGACCTCGCTTGTCCTCATGCGAAAACCAAGTTCCATAAACATGTCCACATGTTGAGGGACGAAGGTGTCGATAAAACATAATACGGACATGAGGGCATCATGATCACACATAGAACAGCAATATATCATAAAGATTCTTATGGGAAAGTAACAGTTCCTTCACAAAGCGAAGCATGAAGCAAAAACCTTACCGAGAAGTAACCAACAATAGTCCATAGTCATTGAGGCAATTCCAATTTATCACAACATCAGAAAGAGTCAAATAAGAGCTTGTAAGGCAAACCCACATACTCAATCATCTCTTTTGTTTTCCACAATTGTTACAACTCACGTGGTACTCATGGTGTCAAAGTTTCAGCTGACACAGAGGAAGATAAATGCTTATAGTTTTGCCTCCCAACGGTTTACCTCAAGGGTAAAGTCAACAACAATAAAGCATGAATACTCAACTCCAAGTTGATATATGAATATAGATCTTTCCCAAGCATGTGACGGTAGCCAAGACAAAGGCAAAAAGGGAATTGGTGAAGATCACCATTACTCTTACAAGGGCAAAAAGTAAAGGTACAAGATAGGCCCTTCGCAGAGGGAAGCAGAGGTTGTCATGCGCTTTTGAGGTTTGAATGCGTGTCCTCTTAGTGCGGAGGAACGTCACTTTATATTGCCTCCTGTGATAAAGAATTTTATTATGCAGTCTGTCGCTTTTATGTCTTCCTCATCACAGGTTCGTACAAAGCTTATTTTCCACACACTAATAGATCATACATATTAGAGAGCAATTTTTATTGCTTGCACCGATGACAACTTACTTGAAGGATATTATTCAATCCATAGGTAGGTATGGTGGACTCTCATGGAAAAACTGGTTGGAGGTTTATGGATGCACAAGTAGTATCTCTACTTGGTGCGGGAGTTTTAGCTAATATGAGGTGGAAGCAATCATCACATGCTAAGGGATCTCTAATCATATAACATTGTTTGGAACCAAGCAAACACAATTCATTATGTTGTCTTCCTTGTCCAACATCTACTCCTAGGCATGTAATAGTTTGGTGAGTGCTCACAATTGTAAAAAGTGTCTAAGATGATATATTTATATGTGAACCTCTCTTTCCTTATTACTTCTTATTAATTGCAACAATGACTGAGGCCTATGTTGATTTATTCTCAACAAGTTTCAATCATCATACGTGTCATAAGTGAAGTTATCACTTTCCATAAGATCGTCTCATGATCTTTCATGCTATCGTTCTTTTCATACTCTTTGATCATGGCACAAAGCAAAGCCCTTGACTAAGACACTCTTTATTATATAGCTCGTAAGCTCGAATACATTGGGGGAGAGACAAAAGCAAAAGACTCAAACTAAAAACTAAAGACTTATTACTCTAAAAGAAGAAATAAAAACTGAAAGGGAAAGAACTAAAACAAAGGTAAAACCAAAAGATATAAAGGTGATATGATACCACGGAAACTCCCCCAAGCTTGGCAGAAGCCAAGGGGATAGCCCATACCAATGCTTAGTTGTCTTCCTTTGGTGGTGATGGTGGTGTTGTTGTCGCCTTTGATTCCAAGAGAGCTATCAATCTTTGATTTATACTGTTGAGATCTGTGACATGGTTTTCCAGCAAAACAACTTCACGAGAAAGAGAAATATTGCAAGCAAGAGTTGTTTCGCAAAACCTCAAGAGTTCAATCAAGGATGGAGACAACACGTGGAGGAAGGGTTGGAGAAAATCTACTCCTTCAACGTCTCCAATGTTGAACATAGGTTGAACTTCCTCCCTAGCTTGGGTTTTCTCCTTAGCTTGGTCCCTGGCTTCCGTGACTTCTACTCTTTTCAGATCAGCATCTACTTCCTCATGAACTTGGTGAAGATCATTCTCCCCAACAGATTCTTGAGACATCTTTGCTCTAAATCTGCGGCAGACAACAAGCTCGAAACGAAAACAGAGGAAAACTGCGCGATACGGAGATCAAAACCTTCAGGCGACTATATATTGATTTTTCTGGTCCAAAAGGAGTCCTCCGCAAGAAAACGGAGTCCGGGAGGCACACGAGGTGCCCACAAGCTTGCCCACCGCCACCAGGGGGGTGGTGGCGGAGTGGGCCCTTGTGGCTGCCTCGTTTGCTCTTCGGACTGCTTTTTATTTTTCTAATTTTCCAAAAATTCCAAAACCGAGGAAATTTCCTATTGGAAAAGTATCGGACTCCAATTTCTTGCCGAAACAGATACATCTTCGTTTTCAAGGTCTGAAACAGGCTGATAAACATCCCTTATGTACTCCTCTGGAGTTATGACATTGATGATATTGGTCTCAACATTTATGGGAGTATCAGAGATGTAATGCTTGATTCTTTGCCCATTTACCACTCTAGGAAAATTTCCTTCCGTGTTATTGATTTTGATGGCACCGGAACGATATACTTCCTCGACAACATAGGAACTTTCCCATTTAGAGAGAAGCTTGCCTGCAAAGAATCTCAAACGAGAATTGTATAGCAAGACATAATCACCTATATTGAACTCTCGTTTCTATATTCGTTTGTCGTGCCATCTCTTAACCTTTTCCTTGAACAACCTGGCATTCTCATATGCCTGGGCTCTCCATTCATCTAACGAGCTGATATCAAACAACCGCTTCTCACCCGCAAGTTTGAAATCAAAGTTGAGCTCTTTGATTGCCCAATAAGCTTTGTGTTCCAGCTCAAGAGGTAAATGACATGCCTTACCGTAAACCATTTTATACGGTGACATGCCCATGGGATTCTTATAAGCAGTCCTATAAGCCCATTGTGCATCGTCGAGTTTGCTAGACCAGTTCTTTCGAGATCTATTGACAGTCTTTTGTAGGATCAACTTGATCTCCCTATTACCCAACTCAACTTGACCACTAGACTGAGGATGATAAGGAGATGCAACTCTATGGTTGACATCATACTTAGCTAGCATCTTGCGGAAAACACCATGAATGAAGTGTGAACCACCATCAGTCATCAAGTATCTAGGGACTCTAAATCTTGGGAATATGACTTCTTTAAGCATCTTAATAGAAGTGTGGTGATCAACATTTTTAGTGGGGATAGCTTCTACCCACTTAGTAACGTAATCCACGGCAAATAAGATGTGAGTGTACCCATTGGAACTCTGGAAGGGTCCCATATAATCAAAGCCCCAGACATCAAATGGTTCAATGACAAGTGAATAGTTCATAGGCACCTCTTGACGCTTACTGATGTTCCCTATCCTTTGGCATTCGTCACAAGACAAGACAAACTTACGAGCATCCTTGAAGAGAGTGGGCCAATAGAAACCTGATTGCAATACCTTATGGGCAGTTCTATCTCCAGCATGGTGTCCTCCGTAGGCTTCGGAATGACACTTCTGCAGGATCTGTCCCTGTTCATGTTCAGGCACACAACGTCTAATAACACCATCTACTCCTTCCTTATAAAGGTGAGGATCATCCCAAAAGTAGTGTCTCAAATCAAAGAAGAATTTCTTCTTTTGTTGATAGGTGAAACTGGGTGGTATGTATTTGGCTACGATATAGTTTGCATAATCGGCATACCACGGTGCACTAAGTGAAGTGCGGATGACATTTAATTGCTCATCAGGAAAGCTGTCATCAATTGGTAGTGGGTCATCAAGGACATTCTCTAGCCTAGACAAGTTATCTGCTACAGGGTTATCACCACCCTTTCGGTCAATGACGTGCAAATCAAATTCCTGTAGCAGGAGAACCCATCTGATCAGCCTAGGCTTAGCGTCCTTCTTCTGCATGAGGTACTTAATAGCAGCATGATGAGAGTGAATAGTGACTTTGGAGTCAAGTATGTAAGATCTGAACTTTTCACATGCAAACACGACTTCTAGAAATTCCTTCTCCGTAGTGGCATAGTTTCTTTGGGCACTGTCTAGAGTTTTACTAGCGAGTGAATGACATTCAACTTCTTGTCAACTCTTTGTCCTAGAACAGCACCAACAACATAATCACTAGCTTCACACATGATTTCAAAGGGCAAGTTCCAGTCAGGTGGTTGAACAATAGGTGCGATTATCAAAGCCTTCTTAAGTATTTCGAAAGCTTCCTCACAATCCTCATCAAAAACAAAAGGAACATCCTTCTGCAAGAGGTTGGTAAGAGGCCTATAAATCATAGAGAAGTCTTTAATGAACCTTCTATAGAAACCAGCATGACCTAAGAAACTTCGTATACCTCTGATATCTGTGGGGAAAGGCATTTTCTCAATTGCATCAACCTTAGCCTTATCAACTTCAATGCCGCTCTCACAGATTTTGTGTCCTAAGACGATACCTTCATTAACCATAAAGTGGCACTTCTCCCAATTCAAGACGAGGTTGGTTTCTTCGCATCTCTGTAAGACTCGATCAAGGTTGTTGAGGCAATCATCAAAGGAAGACCCGAAAACGGAGAAGTCATCCATGAAAACCTCGACAATCTTCTCACAAAAGTCAGAGAATATAGCCATCATACATCTTTGGAAGGTGGCAGGTGCATTACATAAGCCAAAAGGCATACGTCTATAGGCAAAGGTACCGAAAGGGCAGGTGAAAGTGGTTTTATCTTGATCAAATTGTGCAACAGGTATTTGCGAGAAACCTGAATAACCGTCTAGAAAGCAGAAGTATGTGTGTTTTGATAGCCTTTCTAGCATTTGGTCGATGAAAGACAAAGGATAATGATCTTTCCTGGTTGCCTTGTTCAGTTTCCAGAAGTCTATCACCATTCTATAGCCGGTAAATCCTTTGTGGGATTAATTCATCCTTATCATTAGGAACGACGGTGATACATCCCTTCTTAGGTACGCAATGTACTGGACTTACCCAATCACTATGAGCAACAAGATAAATGATTCCTGCTTCCAGAAGCTTTAATATTTATTTTCTCACGACCTCTTTCATCTTAGAATTTAATCTCCTTTGATGATCAACAACTGGTTTAAAGTCAGTATCGGTTTTAATCTTGTGCTGACATAGAGTAGGACTAATACCCTTAAGGTCATCAAGAGTATATCCAATAGCAGCGCGGTGCTTCCTCAGAGTTTTTAGTAACTTCTTCTCTTCACGCTCTGAGAGGAGAGCACTAATAATCACAGGATATATCTCCTTCTCATCAAGATAGGAATACTTAAGAGTGTCATGCAACTGTTTAAGCTCGAACACAGGATCACCCTTTGGTGGGGGTGGATCCCCAAGCAGTTCAACAGGCAGATTATTCTTGAGAATAGGATGTTGTTCTAAGACAATTCTACCTATCTCATCTCTCTCCTCCATATGCATATCATTTTCATGCTCAAGAAGATATTGCTCTAAAGGATCCGTAGGAGGTACGGCAATAGAGGCAAGAGCAATGATTTCATCTCTACCAGACGACTCTCTTTCATGGGTTTGTCTTCCAAACTTGGAGAAGTTAAATTCATGAGACACACCCTCGAAACTTACTGTGACAGTCTGCTTAATGCAATCAATGTGAGCATTGACAGTGTTGAGAAAGGGTCTACCAAATATGATGGGACAAAAGCTATCTTGTGCAGTACCAAGGACGAGGAAATCAGTAGGATACTTTGTCTTACCACACAAGACTTCTACGTCTCTCACAATTCCTAGAGGGCAGATAGTGTCTCTATTAGCTAGCGTAATAGTGACATCAATGGGTTCTAACTCAGCAGGTGCAATCTCATCTTTTATTTCATCATATAGAGAACGGGGTATTGCACTAACACGAGCTCCCATATCACATAAACCATGGTAACAGTGATCTCCTATCTTAACAGAAACAACGGGCAGGCCAACTACAGGTCCGTGCTTGTCTTCCGCATGAGGTTTAGCAATTCTAGCGGAGTCCTCACAGAATTTGATAACATGCCCGTCTACGTCTTCGGCTAAGAGATCTTTGATAATAGCAACACTAGGTTCAACTCTAATCTCCTCAGGGGGTGCAAGTGGTCTAATGTAACCCCTACGTATCACAGCTGGAGCTTTAGAATAATCCTTTATCCTAGCAGGGTATGGTGGTTTCTCAGTGTAAGCACAAGGAACAACATGATCACTAAAAGCTATGATTTTATCCTCAACTAGATTGGTTTTGGCTATGTTGCTTTCTACAGGAGGATGATATTTAAACCACTTCTCTTTGGGAAGATCAACATGAGCAGCAAAAGATTCACATAGAGAAGCTACTATCTCAGAGTCAAGTCCATACTTAGCGCTAAAATCTCTAGAAGTGTTTGTCTCAACAAAAGATTTAACGCAATCAAACTGGAAATTCATACCTGAGTCCTTACCTTCCTCCAGCTCCCAATCTTCAGAGTTGCGTTTGATTCTCTCCAATAAATTCCACTTTTGATCAATATCCTTCTTCATAAGAGAACCGGCACAAGAAGTGTCAAGCATGGTACGATCTTCATGAGAAAGCCGAGCATAAAAGTTTTGAGTGATGATTTCTCTCGAGAGCTCATGATTGGGGCATGAATATAGCATTGATTTAAGCCTCCCCAAGCTTGAGCTATGCTTTCCCTGTCACGAGGCCAAAAGTTATAAATAAAGTTCCGATCACGATGTACTAAATGCATAGGCTAGAACTTTTGATGAAATTCCAATTTCAACCGATTGTAGCCCCATGATCCAGCATCATCACATAGCCTATACCATGTCAACGCCTTATCCTTCAAAGATAAAGGAAAGACTTTCTTCTTTACCTCATCCTCGGGCAAGCCTGCAAGCTTAAATAAACCACAAACTTCATCTACATAGATTAGATGAAAGTCTGGATGTGAAGATCCATCTCGTGTAAAAGGATTAGCCAGCAGTTTCTCAAGCATACCCAAAGGAATTTCATAAAAGATGTTTTCAGTAGGTACCTCAGGTCGAGGATCAACTCCTCGTGCTTCCGTTCGTGGTGAAGATACCCCGAACAAACTCCTCAAAGGAAGAGTTTCCATAGTGACAAGTGACAATAAATTTCAGCACAGTATAAAAATGTTTCCTTACCACTTTCCACTTACCAAAGGTGCTTCACTCCCCGGCAACGGCGCCAGAAAAGAGTCTTGATGACCCACAAGTATAGGGGATCAATCGTAGTCCTTTCGATAAGTAAGAGCGTCGAACCCAACGAGGAGCAGAAGGCTCTGATAAACGGATTTCAGCAAGGTAATAACTGCAAGCACTGAAAGTAGCGGTAACAGGTGATTGTGTAGCGAGGTGAAACGTAGCAAGCAAAGAGTAACTAGTAACAATTAGTAGCAACGGTGCAGCAAGTGGCCCAATCCCTTTTGTAGCAAGGGACAAGCCTGAACAAAGTCTTATAGGAGGAAAAACGCTCCCGAGGACACACGGGAATTTCTATCATGCTAGTTTCATCATGTTCATATGATTCCCGTTCGTTACTTTGATAGTTTGATATGTGGGTGGACCGGCGCTTGGGTACTGCCCTTACTTGGACAAGCATCCCACTTATGATTAACCTCTGTCGCAAGCATCCGCAACTACAAAAGAAGAATTAAGACAAAGTCTAACCGTAGCATTAAACTAGTGGATCCAAATCAGCCCCTCACGAAGCAACGCATAGACTGGGGTTTAAGCTTCTGTCACTCCAGCAACCCATCATCTACTTACTACTTCCCAATGCCTTCCTCTAGGCCCAAATATGGTGAAGTGTTATGTAGTCGACATTCACATAACACCACTAGAGGAAAAGACAACATACATCGTATCAAAATACCGAACGAATATCAAATTCACATGACTATTATCAGCATGACTTATCCCATGTCCTCAGGAACAAAAGTAACTACTCACAAGAAATAATCATAATCATGACCAGAGGTGTAATGAATAGCATCAAGGATCTGAACATAAACTCTTCCACCAAATAATCCAACTAGCATCAACTATAAAGAGTAATCAACACTACTAGCAACCTTACAAGTACCAATTGGAGTTGCGAGACGAAGATTGGTTACAAGAGATGAACTAGGGATTGGAAAGGAGATGGTGCTGATGAAGATGCCTCCCCTCCGACGAGAGGAGTGTTGGTGGTGACGATGGCGACGATTTCCCCCTCCGGGAGGGAAGTTTCCCCGGCAGGATCGTCCTGCCGGAGCTCTAGATTGGATCTGCTCAAGTTCCACCTCGTGGCGGCGGCGAAACCACGAAAAAGCCCCCCCTTGATTTTTTTCCAGACCAAAACCCTTCATATAGCAAAAGGGGGGAGCTAGTGGACCGCCAGGCAGCCCGCAAGCTTGCCCACCGCCACTAGGGGGATGGTGGCGGAGTGGGCGCTTGTGGAGCCCTGCTGGCCCCCCTCTGGTAGTTCTTTCGCCCAGTATTTTTTATATATTCCAGAAAAAATCCACGTAACTTTTCAGGGCATTTGGAGATGTGCAGAATAGTGGACTAGGATTTTTCTCCTTTTCCAGTCCAGAATTCCAGCTGCCTGAATTCTCCCTCTTCAAATAAACCTTGCAAAATAAGAGAGAAAAGGCATAAATATGGTACCACAAGTAATATAACAGCCCAAAAAGCAATAAATATTAACATGAAAGCATGATGCAAAATGGACGTATCAGTTCGTCAGTCGGCTTTGCGAGAAAGCCCTTCCACTCTACCAGCTCATGATGAAGACGACGAAATTTGAGTGGAATGACCGAGCGGACGAAGCCTTCCGCGACCTCAAGCGGGTCATCTCGAGCCTACCAATCTTGGCAGCGCCGGCTGAAAGGGAACCCATACTCATATACATTGCAGCGACCACTCGCGTGGTTAGTGTAGTGTAGGTAGTTCAGCACAAGGAGGAGGGAAAGGTACTGTTAGTGCAGCGCCCTGTCTACTACCTCAGCAAGTTCTTGTCCGTCTCCAAGCAGAACTACCCCCACTACCAAAAAATGTGCTATGGTGTTTACTTTGCTGCAAAGAAGTTGAGGCAATACTTCCAGGAGCATGCCATTACTCTGGGGAGCACTGCTCGACTTTCAGAGATCATGGGCAACCGTGATGCAATGGGCAGGATTGCCAAGTGGTCCATCGCCATGGCGGACCATGACATTCGCTACGAGCCTCGCACCGCCATCAAATATCTGGTGGTGGCCGACTTCTTAGTCGACTGGGCCGAGACCCAGTTCGTGCCGCCGCCTCCAGACTCTACGCATTGGCAGATGCACTTCGACGGCTCGAAGACGCGGACGGGTCTGGGAGCCGGCATCGTCTTGACGTCTCCGAAAGGAGACCAGCTCAAGTATGCTCTCCAGATCAACTTCGCCGCCTCCAACAACGTCGCCGAGTACGAAGCATTGGCTCACGGCCTCCGGCTCGCCAAGGAGATTGGCATCCGGCGGCTCATATGCTTCGGCGAGTCAGACTTGGTGGTACACCAAGTTTCTGGCGAATGGGACGCCAGGGACGCCAACATGGCAAGCTACCGCTTCCTTATCTAGCAGCTTAGCGGCCCCTTCGAGGGCTGTGAGTTCCACCACGTTCCCAGAGCAGACAATGAGGCGGCTGATACACTGGCAAAAATTGGCTCCATGAGACAGGCTATCCCAACCGGCGTCTCCCTCGAGCAACTCCATAAGCCGTCTATCAGGTCGTCTCCTCAGTCGGCATCGATCTTCATGCCGGATGATTCTACGGTGCAAGCGCCGTCGGCTCCACCAGCTACGCCGGCTACAGCTCCTGTGCCGGCTACGTTGGCTACGCCGACTCCAATAGCGGCACCGGCTGAATCTACGGTGCAAGCGTCGTCGGCTCCACCAGCTGTGCCGGCTACAACTCCTATGCCGGCTAAGCTGGCTATGCCGACTCCAATAGCGGCACTGGCTACAACAACAACCCTGGCTCCGCCCTGCCTCGAATCATGTCGTCTCGACACCCAGTGGGTGGACGTCATGGAGGTAGACGACGAGCCAGCTGCCACAGCAGCACCAGAGACACCTCGTCTCGAGTCCACGACCGCTGCTTCACCAAGCACGGGGGCTGCAGAAGCCCCTAGCAGTCAGGTCCAGGCCGAGCCAGCCCTTGTGTCGGCTCCGTCATGGGATCAACCTATCCTGGCCTTCCTCCTTCGCGGCGAGCTTCCTCAAGATGAGGCGGAGGCGAGGCAGATCCAGCGCAGGTCTGCAGCCTACGCCATCATCAATCGCGAGCTTGTGCGGCGCAGCGTGACTGGCGTGTTCCAGCACTGCATCGAATCAGAAAAGGGACAGGAGATCCTCAGAGACATTCACCAGGGGGAGTGCGGGCATCATGTTGCCTCTAGAACCCTGGTGGCCAAGGGGTTCCGCCACGGATTTTACTGGCCCACAACCCTCAAGGAGGTCGTGGATCTGGTCGACAAATGCGTAGGCAGCCAGTTCTTCAGCGCAAAGAGCCACATGCCGCCTTCGGCCCTCAAAACCATCCCCCTGTCATGGCCGTTCGCTGTCTGGGGACTGGACATGGTAGGGCCCTTCAAGACGGCTCGTGGTGGCATGACCCATCTCTTGGTAGCCGTCGACAAATTCACCAAGTGGATCGAGGCCAGACCTATCAAGAAGCTTGATGGCCCCACGGCTGTCAAGTTCATCACGGACATCTCTGTTCGATATGGCGTCCCCCACAGCATCATCACCGACAACGGCACCAACTTCGCCTAAGGCGCTCTGGCGCTCTACTGCTCCAAGGTAGGCATCCGGCTCGACTTGGCATCAGTGGCACATCCCCAGTCGAATCGCCAAGCGGAGAGGGCCAACAGCCTGATCCTGGCCGACATCAAGCCAAGACCGGTGGCACCACTTGTCAGGTCGGCCGGCTGCTGGATCGAAGAATTGCCGACTGTACGATGGAGCCTCCGCACCACGCCCAACCGGTCGACCGGCTTCACTCCGTTCTTCCTCTTATACGGGTCCGAGGCTATTATCCCTACAGATATCGAGTTTGACTCGCCTCGGGTCACCCTATACACGGAAACATAGGCGAAGGAGGCAAGAGAAGATGGGGTGGATCTCCTCGAAGAAGCAAGGTACTTGGCCTTGAGCCGGACGACTATCTATCAACAGAAGCTGCGATACTACCACAGCAAAAAGATCAAGCCTCTCTCTTTTAGAGAGGGAGACTTGGTCCTCAGAAGAATCCAGCGCACTGTCGGCCAGCACAAGTTCTCATCCCCATGGGAGGAACCCTTCATCATCAGTAGGGCGTTGCACACCAACACTTACTACTTAATCGATGCCCAAAAGCCAAGGAAGCGCAAGAGGGACGACTCCGGCCAGGAGACGGAACGTCCATGGAACGTGGCGCTGCTTCGCCCGTTCTACTGCTAGAAGGCAAGTACCAAACACGGAAAGAGCATGCACAAATGTATCTTTCTCCCTCTTCAGGGATCCTCGATGAATACAATGAAAAGAGCATGCTTCATGCTTCTTTAAAAAAATCATATCTAGAGTGCTCACTCTGTGACGCCCCTTGCTGGCTCTAAAAAGCTCGGGGGCTCGCTAGCCGCCCGGACGCCTTCCTTACGTTGTAGAAGAACGCATAGTGTACGCCGGACCGATCCCTGGTCACCTCGTATCAGCTTGTAGACCGACTCCGGTCGTTCGGCTAGCGAGGCGACGCCAAGTAAGGCCGGATACATGCAAAGTTCGACTACAAAAAGGTCGCCGGCTCGGGTTGGTTTGATCAATTTTACGATCTCATTCAGGTCGGCCTCTGCTGGTTTATGTCTTAATTTTTTAGTCTTGATGGCTTCGAAAAATCTAAGTCTTGTGTTCTAAGGCCACAAACCTCGACGCATTCACAGACCGGCTCCCGGCTGTCGGGCTGGCGGGGTGGAAACTTGGGAATACAGGGATTGGAGAAAAAGAAGTCAACCAGGAATCAAAAGATAAAGGTATAAAATAGCAGCATGGCAATACGAATATAATGCTGAATACATACATTCAAAATGCATTGGCCCACGGCCGAGGTTCATTACACCCCCAGTGGGTGGAACTGTTGGACTGACAAGAAAATTGCAGACAACAAACAGGACACCGGCTACGGGGCTGCGGCCTCATCGGTCGCCCCGGCTGCTGCTCCTGAAGTGGTGGCTTCACCATCCCCGGCTGCTCCCAAGGCGGTTGCGCCGTCTCCTTCGTGAGGGCTCCCGGCTCCATCCGCACCGGAGTCGGCGTACGCCGCACCGCTGGAGGTGGCAGCAGAATCCACACCGTGGGCCGTCTCGTTGGAGCTGCCATCGGGGTCATAGGATTGAAGGCCGTGTAGATCTTCATGGATCACACCGCCATCTTCACCCCGCTCCAAAACGAGCTCGTCACAAGCGGCGTACTCAGCGATGCCGCTGGCCCTCACGTGCAGCGCCTCCTCCACAACCTGCAGCTCCGCTTCTGAGCCGTCGCGCTGAGCGACGAGCTTGCCCAAGTCCAGGTTCCGATACCAGGACTTGGCCAAGCGCAGGGCCATGTAGGCTCCAGCGCACACGACTGAGGCGCGCCAGGCATCAAGGCGATCCTCGCCGGTTACAAGCCAGCGAGCGAGTCGGCTCATCGACGCCGGCTCCATGCCAGCCGGCCACAGGGCCGCCGCCATGGACGAGCCTGCGACCTAGAGCCGAGCCACAGACTCGCCCAGGGCGTACAGGCGGGCCCTGAGACCCACTCCAATCTCCTCCATGCTCCAGCCGGAGGTAGCATCTACCTCCTGCCCAGCCGCACGACACTCCTAACGGATCACCTCGACGGCCGTGTCGGCCACGCCCTGGGTCTCAGAAAAGAGGCCTGAGATAGGAAAAGGTGCGCAGAAACAAGTAAGAAGAGGAGACGGCTAAGAAAGCTCAAGACAAACCCCAGAAGAAAGAGACTCACGATGGAAGGCGCCATCGGTCTCATGACACGTTGACGGAGATTGGGCTTGCGTTGGTTTTTCCCTTGAAGAGGAAAGGGTGATGCAGCACAGGAGTAGTAAGTATTTCCCATAGTTTGAGAACCAAGGTATCGGTCCAGAAGGAGGGTCTCGTCAAGTCCAGAGTACCTACGCAAACACAAACAAGCTTGCACCCAACGCTTCAAAGGGGTTGTCAATCCCTTCAAGATTGTTTGCAAAGTGAGATCTGAAGGCGGAAAGTGCAACGAAGTAAAAAGGTTTAACGCTCAAAATATGGTGTGGAGTAGACCCTGGGGGCCATAGTGTTCACTAGAGGCTTCTCTCAAAATAGCAAGTATTACGGTGGGTGAACAAATTATTGTCGAGCAATTGATAGAACCGCGCAAAGTCACGACGATATCTAAGGCAATGATCTAGCATATAGGCATCATGTCCGAGACAAGTAGACCGATACTTTCTGCATCTACTACTATTACTCCACACATCGACCGCTATCCAGCATGCATCTAGTGTATTGAGTTCATGACGCACAGAGTAACACTTTAAGCAAGATGACTTGATGTAGAGGGATAATCTCAAACCAATGATGAAAACCCCATATTTTTACCCTTGATAGCAACAACACGATACGTGCCTCGCTACCCCTTCTGTCACTGGGTGAGGTCACCGCACGGTATGAACCCAAAACCAAGCACTTCTCCCATTGCAAGAATCATAGATCTAGTTGGCCAAACAAAACCCACAACTCGAAGAGAATTACAAGGATATGAAATCATGCATCAGAGAGATCAGAAGAAACTCAAATAAGATTCATTGATAATCTGATCATAAATCCACAATTCATCGGATCTTGACAAACACATCGCAAAAGAAGATTACATCGGATAGATCTCCATGAAGATCATGGAGAACTTTGTATTGAAGATCCAAGAGAGAGAAGAAGCCATCTAGTTACTAGCTATGGACCCGTAGGTCTATGGTGAACTACTCACGCATCATCGGAGAGGTCATGGTGTTGATGGAGAAGCCTTTCGTGTCCGAATCCCCCCTCCGGCAGGGCACCAGGACGTGCTCCAGATGGGATCTTGCGGAGACAGAAGCTTGCGGCGGCGAAAACGTGATTACGATGCTCCCCTGATTTTTTTGGGAATATTTGGGAATTTTTAGGTGCAAGATCTAGGTCAGGGGACCTCCAGGGGGCCCACAAGCCTGCTTGGCGCGCCCCCTTGGCCGCGGCGCGGGGGCTTGGGGGGCTCCTGGGGCTCTTCTGGCTTTGCCCCCAAGCTCCCCGATCTTCTTCCGTTCCAGAAAAAATCTTTTCGGGTATTTTCTTCCGTTTGGAATCCGTTTCAGAATCTCCTCTCAAAGGGGTCAAAAACATGGAAAAACAGGAACTCGCACTTGTCACTGAGTTAATAAGTTAGTCCCATAAAATAAATAAAAGGCATGCAAAACATCCAAAGTTTGACAAGATAATAGCATGAAACCATCAAAAATTATAGATACGTTGGAGACGTATCAAGCATCCCCAAGCTTAACTCCTGCTCGTCCTCGAGTAGGGAAGTGATAAAGAATGACTTTTTGATGTGGAATGCTACCTAGCATAGTTGTCCTTTGCAACTTATTTCATGTGACATGAATGTTCAGATCCATAAGATTCAAAACAATAGTTTGCTATTGACATGAAAACAGTAATACTTCAAGCAAACTAGCAAAGTAATCATGAACTTTGAAAATAACAAGGCCAAAGAAAGTTATCCCTACAAAATCATATAGTCTACTATGCTCCATCATCCTCACACAACTAATTTAAATCATGCACAACCCCGGAATTGGCTAAGTAATTGTTTTCGCACTCTTACTTTCTCAAACTTTTTATAACTATCACGCAATACATGAGCGCGAGCCATGGATATAGCACTATGGGTGGAATAGAGTGTGGTGGTGGTTGTGAGACAAAAAGGAGGAGATGGTCACACTGACTCGGCGTATCAATAGGCTATGGAGATGCCCATTAATAGATATCAATGTGAATGAGTAGGGATTTCCATACAAGAGATGGACTAGAGCTATAAGTATGTGAAAGCTCAAAAGGAAAACTAGTGGGTGTGCATCCAACTTGCTTGCTCACGAAGACCTAGGGCAATTTTGAGGAAGCCCATCATTGGAATATACAAGCCAAGTTATATAATGAAGATTCCCACTAGCGTATGGTAGTGACAAAGCAAGAAGCTCTCAATCATGAAGAACATGGTGCTAACATGAAGCACAAGTGTGGAAAAATATAATAGCATTATCCCTTCTCTCTTTTTCTCTTTTTTTTCATTTGGGCTCTTAGGCCTCTTTTTTCCTTTTCTTTTCTTTTCTATTTTTTCTTCTTTTTGGGCTCTTTGGCCTCTTTTTTTTATTTCCTCACATGGGACAATGCTCTAATAATGATGATCATCACACTTTTTAGTTACTCAAAGCTCAAAGATCACAATGATGATGACTCCATAGGAAATGCCTCCGGCAGTGCACCGGTATGTGCAACGATCTAGTATGATCATGCAATGGCAATATGAGAGTGACGGCACAAGTCATGAGATGGAACGGTGGTAGTTTCATGGCAATATATCTCGGAATGGCTATGAAAATGCCATAGTAGGTAGGTATGGTGGCTGTTTTGAGGAAGGAATTTGGTGGGTTTGAGTACCGGCGAGAATTGCGCGGCACTAGAGAGGCTAGCAAAGGTGGAAGGTGAAAGTGCATCTATACCATGGACTCAACATTAGTCATAAAGAACTCACATACTTGTTGCAAAAGTTTTTATTAATAATTGAAAGAAAGTGCTAAACGCATACTCCGAGGGGAAGGGTTGGTAGGTGTAAACCATCGTGCGATCCCGACCTCAACACAAAGGATGACAATCAATAGATCAATTTTGCTCCGACTTCCTAACATAGTTGTTCACCATACGTGCATGCTACGGGAATCACTAACTCCAACACAAGTATCTCTAGATTCACAACACCCTACTAACATAACTCTTAATATTACCGAATCCATGTCTCAAAACTAATTGAGAGGAATCGAAACTTTTCTTTCTACTCAATGCACATGAAGATGGAGGTTTTTGCATCATCTTTGGGTACCTAGCACATGGGACTACTTTCATAGCATAAGCCAACTACCAAATCACGCACCGCCGTGCTCTAAAGATATAAGTGAAGCACAAGAGCAAAAGTATCTAGCTCAAAAGATATAAGTGAAGCACAATGAGCATTCTCGCAAAATCATGATGAGTGCATGTCTCTCTCTCTAAAAAAAAGTGTGCAGCAAGGATGATTGTGACACAACAAAAAGAAAAGACTCATATGATACAAGACGCTCCAAGTAAAACATATATCATGTGGTGAATAAAAATATAGCTCCAAGTAATGTTACCGATGGATTGAAGACGAAAGAGGGGATGCCTTCCCAGGGCATCCCCAAGCTTAGGCTTTTTGGTGTCCTTGAATTTGGCTTGGGGTGCCTTGGGCATCCCCAAGCTTGAGCTCTTTCCACTCCTTATCTCTTTTTCCATAAGAACGTCACCCAAAACTTGAAAACTTCACAACACAAAACTTAAACAGAAACTTGTGATAACATTAGTGCAAGAAGACAAACTACCACTTCTTTTGGTACTGTAGAAAACTTGAATTCCATATATATTGATGATGGGCTACTTTATTCTCACTTCTCCATGGCTAGTACCCCCTATACTAACCGCAGTTTCATCAAAACAAGCAACCAACTCAACAAAAACAGAATTTGTCAAAAACAGACCAGTCTGTAGCAATCTGTATACTTCGTATACTTCTGGTACCTCAAAAAATCTGAAACATTACGACGGTCTAGGGAAAAAGCATATGAATCAGCAGCAAAAAGAATCAACTCAAAAGCTCTTTCTCAATAAAAATGAAAAATCATCTCGTGAGCAAAACGTTTCTGTCTTTTTCCAGCAGGATCAAACAACTATTACCAAGACTAGTCATAAAGGTTTTGATTGGCTCAAACACAAAAAAACATAATGACAACAGAATTATGAAAGTGTGGACACAACAAAACAGAAAGAAAAATATAAATTCATTTGGTTGCCTCCCAACAAGCGCTATTGTTTAACGCCCTTAGCTAGGCATTGATAATGCAATGATGCTAACACAAAAGACAAGAATTGAAGCACAACGAGAGCATCATGAAACATGTAAAAATCACATCTAAGTCTAACATACTTCCTATGCATAGGCATTTTATAGGAGAACAAATTGGCAAGACAAGCAATAGTTACCAAATGCAAGGAAGAAGAAAGAGACAATAGAAATCTCAACATGACGAGAGGTAATTTGGTAACATGAAAGTTTCTACCACAATATTTTCCTCTCTCATAGCAATTACATGTGGGATCATAATCAAATTCAACAAAATAGCTATCACAAAGGATATTCTTTTCATGATCTACATGCATGCAAAGTGGACGCTCTTCAAAAATAGTGGGATTATCATCAATTAAAGTCATGACTTCTCCAAACCCACTTTCAATATTATCGCAAATATCATAATCACCATGAGGTTTAAACAAATTTTCAAGATCATAAGAAAAATCATTACCCCAATCATGATCATTGCAACAAGTAGTGGACATAGCAAAACTAGCATCCCCAAGCTTAGGGTTTTGCATATTTTTAGCATGATTGTCACTAATAGAATTTATAGTGAAACCATTGCAATCATGATTTTCATTCAAGGAGCCCTCGTGAATCACTTCATAAATTTCTTCATCACGATTTTTCAAATTCACGCATCTCAAGCAAAACTTCATAAAGATAATCTAGTGCACAAAACTCACTAGAAATTGGTTCCACATAAGTGGATCTCTTAAATAGATTAGCAAGTGGGTGAGGATCCATATCACTAGATTTTAAGCAAGCGAAGGTGCAAGCATATTGAAGGCACATAGCCCACAAGCAAAGGAAAGGCAAACAAAAAAGGCAAACAAAAAAGGAAAACTGGTGAAGTGGGGGAGAGGAAAACGAGAGGCAACTCGCAAACAAAGTAAATGCAAGAGATGAGTTTGCGACACTTACTTGGATGAGTTCTTGACTTGATCTTCCTCCCCGGCAACGGCGCCAGAAATCCTTCTGCTACTTCTCAAACAACAGCGCAAGAAATTGACACGTCGACGGAGATTGGGTTTGCATTGATTTTTCCCTTGAAGAGGAAAGGGTGATGCAGCACAGGAGCAGTAAGTATTTCCCTCAGTTTGATAACCAAGGTATCGATCCAGAAGGAGGGTCTCGTCAAGTCCAGAGTACCTGCGCAAACACAAACAAGCTTGCACCCAACGCTTCAAAGGGGTTGCCAATCCCTTCAAGATTGTTTGCAAAGTGAGATCTGAAGGCGGAAAGTGCAACGAAGTAAAAAGGTGTAAGGCTGGAAATATGGTGTGGAGTAGACCCTGGGGGCCATAGTGTTCACTAGAGGCTTCTCTCAAAGTAGCAAGTATTATGGTGGGTGAACAAATTACTGTCGAGCAATTGATAGAACCGCACAAAGTCATGACGATATCTAAGGCAATGATCTAGCATATAGGCATGACAAGTAGACCGATACTTTCTGCATCTACTACTATTACTCCACACATCGACCGCTATCCAGCATGCATCTGGTGTATTGAGTTCATGACGAACAGAGTAACGCTTTAAGCAAGATGACATGATGTAGAGGGATAATCTCAAACCAATGATGAAAACCCCATCTTTTTACCCTTGATGGCAACAACATGATACGTGCCTCGCTACCCCTTCTGTCACTGGGTGAGGTCACCGCACGGTATGAACCCAAAACCAAGAACTTCTCCCATTGCAAGAATCATAGATCTAGTTGGCCAGACAAAACCCACAACTCGAAGAGAATTTCAAGGATATGAAATCATGCATCAGAGAGATCAGAAGAAACACAAATAAGATTCATAGATAATCTGATCATAAATCCACAATTCATCGGATCTAGACAAACACACCGCAAAAGAAGATTACATCGGATAGATCTCCATGAAGATCATGGAGAACTTTGTATTGAAGATCCAAGAGAGAGAAGAAGCCATCTAGTTACTAGCTATGGACCCGTAGGTCTGGTGAACTACTCACGCATCATCGGAGAGGTCATGGTGTTGATGGAGAAGCCTTTCGTGTCTGAATCCCCCCTCCGGTAGGGCACCAGGACGTGCCCAAGATGGGATCTTGCGGAGAGAAGCTTGCGGCGGCGAAAAAGTGATTACGATGCTCCCCTGATTTTTTGGGAATATTTGGGAATTTATAGGCGCAAGATCTAGGTCAGGGGACCTCCAGGGGGCCCACAAGCCTGCATGGCGCGCCCCCCTGGCCGCGGGGCGGGGGCTTGTGGGGGCCCTGGGGCTCTTCTGGCTTGGCCCCCAAGATCTCCGATCTTCTTCCGTTCTAGAAAAAAATCTTTTCGGGGATTTTCTTCCATTTGGACTCCGTTTCAGAATCTCCTCTAAAAGGGGTCAAAAACATGCAAAAAAACAGGAACTGGCAGTTGGCACTGAGATAATAAGTTAGTCCCAGAAAATAAATAAAAGGCATGCTAAACATCCAAAGTTTGACAAGATAATAGCATGAAACCATCAAAAATTATAGATACGTTGGAGACGTATCAGCGCTCTCCACGACCTCGCGCTCCCGCACCTTGCTCGCTTGAGTAAGGCGGGCAACTTCCTCCTGGAGAGCCGTTGTAGATTCCAGGGCCTTGGCCAGCTGTGTCTGCTTCTGGACAAGGGCCTCCTCCTTCTCCCTTAAGGCGGCGTCCTTGAGCCTCATCTCCTCGAAATGAGCCGACGCGAGGCGTTCCACGTCGGCAGAGTGGGAGGCGTCCTTCTCCTGCAGCTTACCGCGCAGCTGCTCCAGCTCGACACGGCTGGCCGCCTCGAGCTCCTTCTCCGTCTGGAGAAGAGCCAGTTGCTCCTGGAGCCGGTCGCCAGCGCCTCGCACTGTGTCCCGCTCCATGGCGACTTCGCCCAGCCGGACCTCGAGCCCGGCAATCTGGCCATCAGCCGCCAGATGCTGAGTTCGCAGCTCATTGTAAGCCTGCGCCTGAGCATCATAAAGCTCCTGCAAAAGGCAAAGAAGAAGCAGGAGTAAGATTCGGCCCGGTTAAGTCATAACCAACCCGATTCTCGGGGGCTACACCCAGTGGGTGCGCTAGCGCACCCCCACTAAAGAAGCAAAACAGGAAAAGAGGCTCAAAGAGATTCGGCCTGGCCGATGATCGGCCGACCCGATTCTCGGGGGCTACACCCAGTGGGTGCGCTGTCGCGCCCCCACTGACGCAAGAAGAAGAAAGAGAAAAAATTCAAAACCAAGATGAGGCACTTACCCTGGTGCGTGCCTCCACGCGCTCCAAGTCGCCGCCTACCACGCGGGCCGACTGCTCCACCTTGGACCAGCTGCTGGAAAACAGCGACACCAGCTCCAGGACACCGGTGAGCGCAGTGCCGGTGGGCAGTCGCGTGCGCGCCGAATTGGCCGTCCGCCACGACTTCATGGGCCGGCTTCCGACCCGGCCTCCAGCTCCCGGCGCAGCTGGACCATGGTGGGGAACGGCGATGGTGCGGGCTCCAGGTGCCGGCTCGGCGGCCGGCTCCGCCAATATCCCGGTCGGCGCTGCCTCCTCAACGGGAGGTGGATAGGCCCCATCCGGCGCATCCATGGCCACCCCTGGCGCATCAGGGGCCGCGTCCGGCACGTCCAGGATCAGCTCCTGCGCGTCGGGCGCTGCCTCGGCCCTGGGGGAGTCGGGGATCGTCTCCAAGTCCACCGGCGCCGAAGCTTCCGGCTCGGAGGGCTGCCCCCCCAGCCCTCGGGGCGTGCCTCGGGGCCGCCTCGCTAGCTGGCTCCTCCACGTGAGCATGCGTGGAGGGGTCATGTCTAGCCTTCGTATGCTTCTCCGCCGGCTTCTCGGCCCGGCTGGGGTGAGACTGGCCCTCGGCCGTCTCCCGCGCGGCCGCGTCCCACCGGCGCTTGGACTGCTCCTCAAGCTCCCTCTGGGCAGCATCGCCTGCTGCCCAGCCAGCCCACTCGGCTGCGGAGGCGGTGTCCTCCTCCACGTCCTCCGCATCCCTATCAAGCGACATTCTTAAGGAACAAAGCTTCCCACAAGACAAACGAAGAAAAGGGGGAGGAAATCTTACCCCGCGACCATGGGCACCTGCCTTCTGCCGGCGCCACGGTGCTTCTTGGCGCCGCCTGCTCGTGCTCCGTCTGGAGGACCCGGCGCCAGCTACTTAGGAGCCGGCCTGGAAGTTGTGGCACCCTTGCCCTTCTTATCGACCGCCTTGTCAGCGATGGTTGCCCCGACCCTTTGACGCCGACTGCGCGTCAGCGGTGGGTTGGTAACCTCCTCCACCCCGTCAGAGTCCTCCTCGAAGGCTGCATCAGAGAGGAATGAGGGAGTCTCGTTGTCATCCATCCAGTCTGTGATGGAGGGCCGCGGGTACTCACCATACGGCTCTGTCCCTTCCGACTCCAGGGCGTTCTCCGAACTTGCGGAGGAGTCCGAGCGGGACTCGATCACGCCCTCGTCCTCGATCTCCGAGGCGGCGGACACGTCCATGTCGGGAGCGGGCGGACGGAGGGATCCATGCAGCTTCTCGAACATCTACGAAAAAGGATTCGACAACCGGCTCAGCGAGACGGCCAGTCGCAAGACGAACAACAAAGAACAAAGAAACCACTTACCACTGGAAGCGGACGGGACCTGTTGAAGGTGGTCCCCCACGACCAGTTCCCGTTGTCGTCCATGCGGGCGATGGAGATCAGGTTCACCCTTCGTGCTACCATGCTGGGGGTGAACCTCTTGGTGGACATCCTGCAGGGGTCATGTCGGCCGCTCATCTGGCAGACCAGATGCGGCCGCCTCTGCAGCGGCAGGATCCGACGGGTCACCATGGTGGTGAGCAGGTCGCGGCCGAGGAGGCCGCTCTTCTCCAGGATCTCAAGGTGGGCGTAAATCTGCGCCACCTCGGGAATCGGCTTGGGGGTCCTCGCCGCCCAGTTCAACTTCATCAGCGGATCGATGTTGAACGGTGGCATGTTGAGGGTGTCCTGGGTGGGGTCGGCGTTCTTCACGTAGAATAAGCCCCTCTGCCATTGCTTGATGGACTCCTACAGCGGCAGCTGGGGGAAGCCGGACTTCGAGCGGTGATGCACCAGTGCGGCTCCGCACGGCGTCATCAGGCGCAGTCCGGCAAGCTTCTCCACCTCGGACTTCTCCATCGCGATGGACTTCTGCTTGAAGAAGAACAAGTTGCGCCAGATATCGATGCGGGGCTCGATCCCCACAAAGCCCTCGCACAGGACCACGAAGGCCGACAGCTGTAGTATGGCGTTCGGCGCCAGGTGAAGCGGCTGCAGGCCGAAGAAGCGGAGCCACTCGGAGAAGAAGGCACTCGCCGGGAGCCCGAAGCCTCGGTAGAAATGCTCATTGAAGACCACGACCTCTCCCACGGTAGGTGTGGGAGCGGTCTCGGCGTGTGGGATTCGCACCAGCACCTAGGAGTCTGGGGGCAGCAGTCGGTGATGGCGGAGCGCCTTGATGTGGCCCTCGCAGATCTCGCTGCCCAGCCAGGCTCCCTGCGATGAGGCCTTCTGCGATGAGGAATTTTTTGAGTTGGAGCCGCCGGCCATGGCTGTGGGCGGCTAAAACTCAAAAGGGCTGGTGGCTCTGCGGCGACGAAGGTGAGGAAGACGAAGAGGGCGAGCTCTTTCTCTCTGGGCTCAGGGAGGAAGAGAGCGTCGATGTGGGGCGAGAAGGGGGGCGAATGGCCTCCTCGAAACCCTTGCATCCCATTTAAACCCCACGAAGCGTCGTGGGGAGGGGATCCGGTGCACGCGGGACCCCCACTAACCGCGTGTATTATGGACGGTAGCGCTTCCCTAAGCCCAACCGTCGTGGAGTAAATCCACAGAGGATCTCTCGCGCGGAGGCCGAGGGGGCGTCGTGGCGGGACCCAGGGCCCAGGCCCGGTGCCGTCACCAGTAATCACCATCATTACGTTAGGCGGGGCCTGGCACGTGGCGCCTTCCGGGCGACCTACGACGAAGCCGAGGCGTCACTTCAAAGCCAGTTGGTTTCGGAGCCGGCATCCCCTGTCGCGGGGGGGGGGGCAGAAATACCAAGAGAATTCATCAAGCCGGTGAGGCCGCCCGTGTGCAGACGGCAGGCCTCTCCAGCTTCGGGGACTACTATCGGGGGGATAACCCCGTGGTAGGCTCATCAAGCCTGCTCCTTCATTTCCTGCCCAAAGGATATGAACAAATACAGTTTCCCAAGGCCCAAGTCTTCTGGCTGGCTAGGCTGCGCCTACCGGCTGGAGGACGAGGCGGCCAACTCTCTGGCCGGCCAGGCAACCCCAGCCGGCTAGAGTCGAGACGGCTACCTCTTCCTGACCGGCCTGGTCAAGCCAGCCGGCTAGGAACGAGGCGGCCGTGCCCAAGCCGGCTAACCAAGCAGGCTAGCCGGTCGGGGATCACAAGTCACATCAGATCATAGGTCAGGATGAGACCTTACGATTAAAGGTAGCTACGCGTCAGCAAAGGTACTGGATCGGAGTGTCTGGCAGGTACGAGCGTCGGCGGCCACGCCGCTGACCTACCCCGGCTCTGATCCATCACCTAGCATAGTGTCGGACCGTCACACTCCCACTCCATTACTGCACTCCGCGTGGGGAACAGTGGAGGCAGTCGTACTACCTGCCCATGACGAATCTCGCTAGACGACGCTCGACGTAAAGCGCGTGCTCGGCGTCAACCTTACGCCAGAGCTTCATTGGCCAGCCGGCGGGTCCCACAACCAATCGAGACCATGCAGCCGGCGGGCCCCTCAAGCGACAAGACAAGACTCTCGTGGGACCCTGGTCAGCCGGCGAGGCTGCCAGCCGGGTCCCACTCTTGTACCCTTTATCCATATTGTAGGCCGGCGGGTTCGTCTATAAAACCCCCCGGTCACCCTCCATGCAGGGGAATGGTCGAACAACACTTCACATCCACCAACCACATAGAGAGAGGCAGAGACGAGCGGGCTGCTCCCCTCTTCCTCCTCCCAACACAGCTCTAGGAGCAACATTGTAATCCATTCATACACATCAAACACTCCGGCAGGACTAGGGGTCTTATCTCTACGGTGAGCCCTGAACCTGGGTACATCGTCCGTTCCATGCTTGTACCAACCTCGTTCCCAGCGCCCTCCTTTGTCCCTTCGGTTCTCACCGACTTTAGCCTACCTATGGCATATGTTGTGAGTATATCAACACTACGCGTCAAGGCTCGCAATCTGGGCCTCTAGAGAGCCCTTCTCACGGTGAGCCTCCGTCTCCCTATTGCGAGACCAACCATGCAGAAATTTGCGAAGAGCATCGGAGAACTTGTGCCAGTCATCTATGGGCCCGAAGGAACGCCGGAAGGAAGAAAGAAGCCCAGAGATTTTCGTAGCTAACAAATCAGGGAAACCTTCAACAAGAAGCCACGAAGCGTCGAACTGAAAGCGCGAAGAAATAACAGGATAGTCCAAACCAGCATCGAGAATAAGAGGCGCAAGGTCCAAACTCACGATGGACTTGACTTTCAGGGAAGCGCGGGGAAAAAGGGAATCCCAGTTCGGGCAAATAAAAATGCGGTCAAGCATCGACCGGATAGGGTTAGAGTCGCGATTCATCCATGTGAAGCGGGCTCCCACCCTAGGAAGTTCTCGAAGAGCGCAATCACGGATGAAGGCGTTGAAAGCATTAGCCAGGGCCAAGAAAAAATGTTAGAGCTCTTATCAGCAGGGGAGCGGAGAAGGTTAAAGTCCCCCCAACCAGCAGAGGAAGTGCACAAGCATCAATTTTGGACGCGATCTCATCCAGAAATAGGGAAGACAAAGAGTGATCTACAGGTCCGTAGACAACCATGATTTCCCATAAGCGATTCAAACTCGGATGGTGCACCACCGTGCTAGCCCAAAAAACGCGATGATCAAAGGTCACAAAATCAAACATGTCGCGCTTGGTGCCAAGGAGAATCCCACCAGAATGTCCCGAAGAAGGAAGGAAGTTCCAATCAAATCTATCCATCCTTGCAACTCCGGAGAGCTCATTGGGGAGAAAGATTCCTTAAAAGTTACAAGCCCAATAATATCAATGTTATCACCTCTAGCTACATCCCTAATTTGGTTGCGACGCCCCCTAGTTCCGAAACCTCCAATATTACAGAAGAGGGCTCTCATTTGAAAGACAGGTTTTTGATATGGAAACTCGACCTGTATGGGGCAACGCAGGACTTGGCACGCTTAGAGATAGCCTGCTTAAAAGGTGGAGGGGGAGACTAGCCACTACTAGTAACACACCCATCCACACCCACCGAGGTTGTAGCGATTCCATTCACCACGACCAAATCTTTAGCCTTCACAATGGCCGCCTGGGCCATCTCATTAGCACGAATAATGGAAAGAACAGTAGACCGAGACCCAAAACCCGCATAAATGGAAACCACCACATCCTCAAGCACATGCAATAAATGATCATCGGACAGAGAAGGCAACACTAGCCTAATTGGGGAGGACGGAAGGGAGGGAGGGGGAGAGAGAGGAATACCTGAAGGCGGAAGGTCTCTAGCCGCAGCCCGCCACTCCGCACGCGCCGCCACAGACTCCCCCAAGTCATGCACCCGTGTGCCCTTGCGGGACGTGGAGGTGGGCATGCAGATGGATGGGGAAGGAGCCGAAGGAGAAAGCAGCGCCGCCCTGGAAGGAGAACCCGATGCAGCCCCCAAGTCGTCATCAAGACGACGACACAACCCTGCCACCGAGGTCTTGGAACCCGAAGCCTCCCTGCTTTTAGCTGGAAACTTTCTGACCGTGGACTTCTTCTTCATGCTCACCGGAGCCATCACAACACGAGCAGGAGATGAGTCCAGATCCTCGATGCTATACGTAGAGGGAGAGAGAGGCCTAACTGGCATGTTAGAACAAACTCCCGAGATGGGGGTGCCCATCGGAGCCGTCTTCTCATCAGCCGCAGTATCCGGCATAGTCTCCACATGTTGAACATCATCTTTGGGAGCATTCTTCTTGAGAACATCTTGAACCTCAGGACCCAGTCTATCCTGTTCGGACTGGGTGAAACGGGCATTAGTTCCCCCACCCGTACCACCACTCGGGTTCATCCCACCACCACTAGAGCCATCGTCGTGTTTCTCTGAAGAGGAGGGAGCGAGATGAGGGGGAGGCGGAGGCGCGTGGAAGGCCTCAGCTCCCTCGAGCCGCACCCGCAGCCAGATTCCATCACCGGAGGGGAACACATCCACCGGACAATGCAAACACACTGGATCCACACACCAAATCCTCAGACGAACTGGGCCCAACCTGGTCAAAGACTCACCATCCACCTCGATAGGCTTCCCGAGCAAAACACCAAAGGCCATAAGAAAAGGGACAGATCTGAGCTCAACGGGAACGTCCTGCACTGATACGTCTCCAACGTATCTATATTTTTTTATGGTTCCATGCTATTATCTTGTCAAACTTTGGATGTTTTGTATGCCTTTTATATCTTTTTGGGGACTAACTTATTAACTCAGTGCCAAGTGCCGGTTCCTCTTTTTTCCGTGTTTTTGACCCTTTTCAGAGGAGAATATTAAACGGAGTCCAAACGGAATAAAATTTCCGAAAAGATTTTTTTCGGAACAGAAGATACGCAGGGGGCCTGAGAACCAAGGCAGAGGCCACAAGCCCCCTAGGCGCGGCCAGGGGGGCCCGCGCCTAGCAGGCTTGTGGCCCCCCCTGTGGCTCGTCTGCCCTACTTCTTCCGCCTATAAATCCCTGAAAAATCCAAAACCACGAGATAGATCCACGGAAATACTTTTTCCGCCGCCGCAAGCTTCTGTCTCCGCAAGATCCCATCTGGGGCACATTCTGGTGCCCTGCCGGAGGGGGATTCGGATACGGAGGGCTTCTTCATCAACACCATTGCCTCTCCGATGATGCGTGAGTAGTTCACCATAGACCTTTGGGTCCATAGCTAGTAGCTACATGGCTTCTTCTCTCTCTTGGATCTTCAATACAAAGTTCTCCATGATATTCATGGAGATCTATCCGATGTAATCTTATTTTGCGGTGTGTTTGTCGAGATCTGATGAATTGTGGATTTATGATCAGATTATCTATGAATCTTATTTGAGTTTCTTCTGATCTCTTATATGCATGATTTCATATCCTTGTAATTCTCTTCGAGTTGTGGGTTTTGTTTGGACAACTTGATCTATGATTCTTGCAATGGGAGAAGTGCTTGGTTTTGGGTTCATACCGTGCGGTGACCTCACCCAGTGACAGAAGGGGTAGCGAAGCACGCATCATGTTGTTGCCATCAAGGGTAAAAAGATGGGGTTTATATCTATTGCATGAATTTATCCCTCTACTTCATGTCATCTTGCTTAAAGTGTTACTCCGTTCGTCATGAACTCAATACACTAGATGCATGCTAGATAGCAGTGGATGTGTTGAGTAATAGTAGTAGATGCAGAAAGTATCGGTCTACTTGTCTCGGACGTGATGCCTATATGTATGATCATTTCCTTAGATATCGTCATGACTTTGCGCGGTTCTATCAATTGCTCGACAGTAATTCGTTCACCCACCGTAATATTTGCTATCTTGAGAGAAACCTCTAGTGAACACTATGGCCCCCTAGTCTACTTCACATCATATTTTCCGCCTTACACTTTTACTTTGTTGCACTTTCTGCCTTCAGATCTCACCTTGCAATCAATCTTGAAGGGATTGACAACCCCTTTGTAGCGTTGGGTGCAAGTTTGCTCTTTTTGCGCACGTACATTGGTGCTTCGTCCTTGATACTCCTACTGGACTGATACCTTGGTTCTCAAACTAAGGGAAATACTTAGTGCTACTGTGCTGCATCACCCTTTCCTCTTCAAGGGAAAAATCCAACGCAAGATCAAGAGGTAGCAAGAAGAATTTTTGGCACTGTTGCCGGGGAGCATCAAATGAAGCTTATCCAGGTAAGTGTCGCAAACTCATCTCTTGCATTTACTTTTTTTTGCCTCTCGTTTTCCTCTCCCCCACTTCTGAAGAACAAAAATTTACAAAAATATTTGCCTTTTTCATTCGCCCTTTTCTTTCGCTTGCTTTCTGTTCGCTTGTCTGCTTGTCTGCTTGCTGAAGTCACTATGACTGAAAACACCAAACTTTTTGACTTCTCGAGTACTAATAATAATGATTTTATTAGTACTCCGATTGCTCCCGCCACTAGTGCGGAATCATATGAAATCAATGTTGCTTTGCTGAATCTTGTTATGAAAGAGCAATTCTCCGACCTTCCTAGTGAAGATGGCGCATCTCATCTTAATACCTTCATTGAGCTTTGCGATATGCAAAAGAAGAAAGATGTGGATAATGATGTGATTAAATTGAAGCTATTTCCTTTCTCGTTGCGAGATCGAGAAAAAACTTGGTTTTCATCTTTGCCCAAAAATAGTATTGATTCTTGGAACAAGTGCAAAGATGCTTATATATCCAAGTATTTTCCGCCGGTTAAGATTATCTCTCTCTGTAATGATATCACGAATTGTAAGCAACTTGATCATGAACATGTTGCACAATCTTGGGAGAGAATGAAATTGATGATTAGAAACTGTCCCGCTCATGGCTTGAGTCTATGGATGATTATACAAATCTTCTACGCTGGTTTGAATTTTGCTTCTAGAAATATCTTGGACTCCACCACCGGTGGAACGTTCATGGAAATCACATTAGGAGAAGCCACAAAACTCCTAGACAATATCATGACAAACTATTCTCAGTGGCACACTGAGAGGTCACCTACTAGTAAAAAGGTACACGCTATAGAAGAAATTAACTCGTTGAGTGCTAAGATGGATGAGTTAATGAAATTGTTTGCTAGTAAAGGTGCTCCTTTAGATCCAAATGATATGCCCTTGTCTTCCTTGATTGAGAGTAGCAATGAGAGCCTGGACGTTAATTTTGTTGGTAGGAATAATTTTGGCCACAACAATGCTTTTAGAGGAAACTATATTCCTAGGCCTTTTCCTAGTAATCCCTCTAATAACTTTGGCAACTCCTACAACAATACTCATGGAAATTACAATAAGTTACCCTCTAATCTAGATAGTAATATTAAAGAGTTTATCAACTCGCAAATGATTTTCAATGCGTCCATAGAGGAAAAACTACTCAAAATTGATGATTTGGCTAGGAGCGTTGACAGAATGTCTCTTGATATTGATGCTTTAAAAGCTAGATGTGCTCCTCCCAAGATCAATATGGATGAAACTTTGAAAGCTATGCGTGTTTCCATGAATGAGAGTAAAGAAAGAACCTCCCAAATTCGTGCTAGGCATGAATGGCTCAAAAAGGCGTGCTCTCGTGATGAGAATCACGAAGATCTTAAAGTGCTAGGCATGACTCCCATTGAATCCTTGTTTTCTTGTGTCAAACCTGATGATGATGGGGCTGGATATGAATCCACTTTGGTTGAAAAACACCCCAATGATTCCGAGTCTATCTATCTTGATGCTAAAAGCATTGAAAGTGGAGTAGAAAATATCAAAACTTTGAGTAGTAATGAAACTACTACTTTGGATTTCAAGGAATTCAATTATGATAGTTGCTCTTTGATTGAATGCATTTCCTTGATGCAACCCATGCTAAACTCTCAACACGCTTATAGCCAAAACAAGGCCTTTACCGATCATATCGTCGATGCTATGATGAGATCTCTTGAAGAGAAACTTGAGTTGGAATTTTCTATTCCTAGAAAGCTTCATGATGAGTGGGAAGCTACTATCAAGATCAAGATAAAAAACTATGAATGCAATGCTTTGTGTGATTTGGGTGCTAGTGTTTCCGCGATTCCAAAGTCTTTATGTGTTGTTCTAGGCTTTAATGAGACTGATGAGTGCTCTCTTAATTTGCATCTTGCGGATTCTACTGTCAAGAAACCCATGGGAAGGATCAATTATGTTCTTATTATTGCAAATAGGAACTATGTACCCGTTGATTTCATTGTGCTTGATATTGATTGCAATCCTACATGCCCTTTCATTCTTGGTAGACCTTTCCTAAGGACTATTGGTGCTGTCATCGATATGAAGGAAGAGAATATTAGATTTCAATTTCCTTTAAAGAAGGGCATGGAACATTTCCTAGAAAGAAAATAAGATTGCCTTATGAATCCATGATGAGGGCTACTTATGGTTTGAGTACCAAAGACGACGATACGTGATTCTATCACCTTATGCCTAGTTAAGGGCGTTAAAAAATGGCGCTTGTGGGGGAGGCAACCCAATGAATTTATCTTTGCTTTTTGCTTTCTGTTTTGTTGCGTCCACACCATCCTAATTCTGTTATGATTGTGTTTTTTGTGTTTCTTTTTGTGTTTGAGCCAAGTAAAACCTTTATGACTAGTTTGGTGATGGTTGTTTGATCCTGCTGGAAAAAGACAGAAACGTTTCGCTCACGAAATTATTTTTCATTTTTATCCAGAAAGAGCTTTTGAGTTGATTCTTTTTTCTACTCGTTGATATGCAAATTTCAAAAACTTTCGTAATTGTTCCGAATTTTTGAGATACCAGAATTATATGAAGTATACATATTGCTATAGACTGGTCCGTTTTTGACAGATTTTGTTTTTGTTGTGTTGATTGCTTATTTTGATGAAACTATGGATAGTATCAGGGGGTACTAGTCATAGGAAAGTGAGAATACAGTAATCTAACACCAATATAAATAGAAATCAAGTTTTCTACAGTACCTAAGGAGGTGGTAGTTTGTTTTCTTGTACTAATGATATCACGAGTTTCTGTTTAAGTTTTGTGTTGTGAAGTTTTCAAGTTTTGGGTCATGTTCTCATGGACAAAGGGATAAAGAGTGGAAAGAACTCAAGCTTGGGGATTCCCAAGGCACCCCAGGCCAAATTCAAGGACACCAAAAGGCCTAAGCTTGGGGATGCCCCGGGAAGGCATCCCCTCTTTCGTTTTCAATCTATTGGTAACATTACTTGGAGCTATATTTTTATTCACCACATGATATGTGTTTTTCTTGGAGCGTCTTGTATCGTAGGAGTATTTTTTTGTGTGTCACAATCATCCTTGCTACACACCTTTTGAGAGAGACATGCACTCATCGTGAATTTGCTAGAATACTCTTTGAGCTTCGCTTATATCTTTTGAGTTAGGCAATTTAGCTCACATGTGCTTCACTTATATCTTTTAGAGCACGGCGGTGTTATATTTTGGGGAAATAAGAACTCTCGATCTTCACTTATATATTTTTGAGAGTGATCCCTCTGAGTAACTTGGTAGTTGGCTTGTCCTATGAAAGTAGTCCCAAAGGTGATAGGCACCCAAAGAGGATACAATAAACTTCCATCTTCATGTGCATTGATTAGAAAGAGAAGTTTGATTCCTCTCAAATAGTTTTGAGACATGGATTTGGTAATATTAAGAGTTATGTTAGTAGGGTGTCGTGAATCTAGAAATACTTGTGTTGAAGTTAGTGATTCCCGTAACATGCACGTATGGTGAACCGCTATGTTAGGAAGTCAGAGCATAATTGATTCATTGATTGTCATCCTTTGTGTTGCGGTCGGGATCGCGTGATGGTTAACACCTACCAACCCTTCCCCTAGGAGTATGCGTTTAACACTTTGTTTTGGTTACTAATAAAAACTTCCGCAATAAGTATGTGAGTTCTTCATGACTAATGTGAGTCCATGGTATAGATGCACTTTCACCTTTCACCATTGCTAGTCTCTCTAGTGCCGCGCAACTTTCGCCGGTACACATACCCACCATATGCCTTCCTCAAAACAACCACCATACCTACCTATTATGGCATTTTCATACCCATTCCGAGATATATTGCCATTCAACTCCCACCGTTCCGTCTCATGACTTGTGTCGTCACTTTCATATTTCCATTGCATGATCGTAAGATAGCTAGCGAGCCATACGCCAAGCTAGATCGTTGCACATCCCGGTACACTCCCGGAGGCATTTCCTATAGTCATCATTGTTCTAAGCATTGAGCTTTGAGTAAATTAAAGTGTGATGATCATTATTATTAGAGCATTGTCCCATGTGAGGAAATAAAAAAAGAGGCCAAAGTTGCCCACAAAAAAAGAGAGATATGGAAAGAGGCCAAAGAGCCCAAACAAAAAAGAGAGAAAAAGAGAGAAGGGACAATGCTACTATCTTTTCCACACTTGTGCTTCATAATAGCACCATGTTATTCATGATTGAGAGTCCCTTGATTTGTCACCACCATATGCTAGTGGGAATCTTCATTATATAACTTGTCTTGTATATTCCAATGATGGGCTTCCTCAAAATTGCCCTAGGTCTTCGTGAGCAAGCAAGTTGGATGCACACCCACTAGTTCTCCTTTTGAGCTTTCACACACTTATAGCTCTAAGTGCATCCATTGCATGGTAATCCCTACTCTTTCACATTGATATCTATTAATGCGCATGTCCATAGCCCTTTGATATGCCCAGTTGATGTGACCATCTCCTCCTTTTTTTTGTCTCACAACCTCCACCACACTCTATTCCACCTATAGTGCTATATCCATGGCTCACGCTCATGTATTGCGTGAGAGTTGAAAAAGGGTTGAGAAAGTAAGAGTGCAAAAATAATTACTTGGCCAATACCAAGGTTGTGCATAATTTAAATTAGTTGTGTGGGGATGATGGAGCATAGCTAGACTATATGATTTTGTAGGAATAACTTTCCTTGGCCTTGTTATTTCGAAAGTTCATGATTACCTTGCTAGTTTGCTTGAAGTATTATTGTTTTCATGTCAATAGCAAACTATTGTTTTGAATCTTATGGATCTGAACATTCATGTCACATGAAAGAAGTTACAAAGGACAAATATGTTGGGTAGCATTCCACATCAAAAATTCAGTCTTTATCACTTCCCTACTAGAGGACGAGCAGGAGTTAAGCTTGGGGATGCTTGATACGTCTCCAACGTATCTATAATTTTTTATGGTTCCATGTTATTATCTTGTCAAACTTTGGATGTTTTGTATGCCTTTTATATCTTTTTTGGGACTAAATTATTAACTCAGTGCCAAGTGCCAGTTCCTGTTTTTTTCGTGTTTTTGACCCATTTCAGAGGAGAATATTAAACGGAGTCCAAACGGAATAAAACTTCCGAAAAGGTTTTTTCCGGAACAAAAGATACGCAGGGGGCGTGAGAACCAAGGCAGAGGCCACCAGGGGAGGCCACAAGCCCCCTAGGCGCGGCCATGGGGCCCGCGTCTAGGAGGCTTGTGGGCCTCATATGGCTCGTCTGCCCTACTACTTCGGCCAATAAATACCCGAAAAATCCAAAACCATGAGAGAGATCCACGAAAATACTTTTCCGCCGCCGCAAGCTTCTGTCTCCGCAAGATCCCATCTGGGGAATGTTCTGGTGCCCTGCCGGAGGGGGGATTCAGATACGGAGGGCTTCTTCACCAACACCATTGCCTCTCCGATGATGCGTGAGTAGTTCACCATAGACCTTCGGGTCCATAGCTAGTAGCTAGATGACTTCTTCTCTCTCTTAGATATTCAATACAGAGTTCTCCATGATCTTCATGAAGTTCTATCTGATGTAATCTTATTTTGCGGTGTGTTTGTCGAGATCCGATGAATTGTGGATTTATGATCAGATTATCTATGAATCTTATTTGAGTTTCTTCTGATCTCTTATATGCATGATTTCATATCCTTGTAATTCTCTTCGAGTTGTGGGTTTTGTTTGGCCAACTTGATCTATGAATCTTGCAATGGGAGAAGTTCTTGGTTTTGGGTTCATACCGTGCGGTGACCTCACCCAGTGACAGAAGGGGTAGCGAGGCACGCATCATGTTGTTGCCATCAAGGGTAAAAAGATGATCAAAGGCAATGATTACACCGAATGGAACCCCATCTTTTTACCCTTGATGGCAACAACACGATGCGTGCCTCGCTACCCCTTCTGTCACTGGGTGAGATCACCGCACGGTATGAACCCAAAACCAAGAACTTCTCCCATTGCAAGAATCATGGATCAAGCTGGCCAAACAAAACCCACAACTCGAAGAGAATTACAAGGATATGAAATCATGCATATAAGAGATTACAAGAAACTCAAATAAGATTCATAGATAATCTGATCATAAATCCACAATTCATCGGATCTCGACAAACACACCGCAAAAGAAGATTACATCGGATAGATCTCCATGAAGATCATGGAGAACTTTGTATTGAAGATCCAAGAGAGAGAAAAAGCCATCTAGCTACTAGCTATGGACCCGTAGGTCTATGGTGAACTACTCACGCATCATCGGAGAGGTCATGGTGTTGATGAAGAAGCCCTCCGTATCCGAATCCCCCCTCCGGCAGGGCACCAGTACGTGCCCCAGATGGGATCTTGGGGAGACAGAAGCTTGCGGCGGCGGAAAAGTACTTTCGATGATCTCTTGATTTTTTCTGGAATTTTTGGGAATACATAGGCGAAAGACCTAGGGCAGAGGTTGCCCAGGGAGCCCACAAGCCTGGGAGGCGCGGGCCCCCTGGCTGTAGCTAGGGGCCTTGTGGGGTCCGTGCTGGCCCCCTGTCCTGATTCTCAGGCTTCCCAATCTTCTTTTATATCGGAAAAAATCTTTTTGGAAGTTTCGTTCCATTTGGACTCCGTTTAAAATCCTCCTCTGAAAAGGGTCAAAAACACGGAAAAAACAGGAACTGGCACTTGGCACCGAGTTAATAAGTTAGTCCCAAAAAAGATATAAAAGGCATACAAAACATCCAAAGTTTGACAAGATAATAGCATGAAACCATCAAAAATTATAGATACGTTGGAGACGTATCATATCGGTCTACTTGTCTCGGACATGATGCCTATATGTATGATCATTTCCTTAGATATCGTCATGACTTTGCGCGGTTCTATCAATTTCTCGACAGTAATTCGTTTACCCACCATAATATTTGCTATCTTGAGAGAAGCCTCTAGTGAACACTATGGCCCCCGGGCCTACTTCACATCATATTTTCAGCCTTACACTTTTACTTTGTTGCACTTTCCGCCTTCAGATCTCACCTTGCAATCAATCTTGAAGGGATTTAAAACCCCTTTGTAGCGTTGGGTGGAAGTTTGCCGTTTTTGCGCAAGTACATTGGTGCTTCGTCGTTGATACTCCTACTGGATTGATACCTTGTTTCTCAAACTGAGGGAAATACTTACTGCTACTGTGCTCCATCACCCTTTCCTCTTCAAGGGAAAAATCCAACGCAAGCTCAAGAGGTAGCATGCACCAACACCCAAACTTTAGAGAGCTGACCTACAGATTGAAGCCACTCGACGCAGCTTTGACAGAGATCACCAATTGGTTAAGCGGGAGGGTGAAGCTAGTACAAGAGGCGATCATCCTTAAGCTCTCAGAAGAGGGGAACACCACATCAAACTCAAAGTTTGACAATTGATTCACCTGCCAATTGATAATCCACAAGTTTAGGGGATCGCAACAGTTTTCGAGGGTAGAGTATTCAGCCCAAATTTATTGATTCGACTCAAGGGGAAGCGAAAGAATATTCTCAAGTATTAGAAGTTGAGTTGTCAATTCAACCACACCTGAAAGATTTAGTATCTGCTGCAAAGTATCTGTAGCAAAGTAGTGTGATAGCAACAGTAGCAACGGTAACCAGTAGCAACAAAGTGACAGCAGTAGCTATAGAGTAACAGTAGCAACAATGACAGCAGTAGCAGCAAAGTAACGTAGCAAGGACTAGTAGGAAAGACTCGTAGGCATTGAATCGGTGATGGATGATTATGCCGGATGCTATTCATCATGTAACAGTTATAATACGGAGAGATATGTAACTAGCTCCCGTTCGTCAATGTAATGTAGGCATGTATTCCGTATGTAGTCATACGTGCTTAGGGAAAAGAACTTGCATGACATCTATTGTCCATCCCTCCCGTGGCAGTAGGGTCCTAATGGAAACTACGAGATAGTTCTCCTTTTAATAAAGAACCGGACCAACGCATTAACACTTGGTGAATACATGAACTCCTCATACTATGGTCATCTCCGGGAGTGGTTCCGGCTATTGTCACTCCGGGGTTGTCGGGTCATAACACATAGTAGGTGGCTACAACTTGCAAGATAGGATTTAAAACACACATATATTGGCGACAACACAATAGGTGCAGATCTGAAATCATGGCACTCGGGCCCTAGTGACAAGCATTATGCATGTCAAAGTAGTAGCAACATCAATCTCACAACATAGTGGATACTAGGGATCAATCCCCATCAAAACTAACTCGATTACATGATAGATCTCATCCAACCCATCACCGCCCAGCAAGCCTACGATGAGATTACTCATGAACGGTGAAGAGCATCATGGAATTGGCGATGAAGGAAGGTTGATGATGACGATGGCGATGATTTCCCCTCTCCGGAGCCCAGAACGGACTCCAGATCTGCCCTCCAGATGAAGAACAGGAAGTGGCGGCGCCTCCATATCGTAAAACGCGATGAACTCTTCTCCCTGATTTTTTTTCCGGACGAAACAGACTAAATAGAGCTGGATTGAGAGGCGGTGGAGCTTTGTAGGCCCCACAAGCCTGCCAGGCGCGGCCAGGGGGGCCCGCGCCTGGTGGGCTTGTGGGCTCACGGCTCCACTTCCTCCGCTGATTCTTGCACCAGTATTTTTCATAAATTCCAGAAAAATTCTCCCTAAATTTTCAGGTCATTCGGAGAACTTTTATTTCTGCGCAAAAATGACACCATGGCAATTCTGCTGAAAACAACGTTAGTCTGGGTTAGTTCCATTCAAATCATGCCAATTAGAGTCCAAAACAAGGGCAAAAGAGTTCGGAAAAGTAGATACGACGGAGACGTATCAAATCCCCCAAGCTTAAAGCCTTGCTTGTCCTCAAGCAATTCAGTTGACAAACTGAAAGAGACAAAAGAAAAACTTTGATGAACTCTGTTTGATCTTGTTGTTGCAACTATGTCTAACTCATAACCATAATTTCAGCAAGATCACAAGCAAACCACAAAAGCAAATGACATCTAGGTCTCACGGTAAACTCATATCAATGGCATAATCAACTAACGAGCAAATAATAATAAGTCTCAAACGTCAACACTTCAATCAAAACAATCTTGAAGCAGTACGAAAAGATGGTATCTCGCTAGCTCTTTCTGAGACCGCAAAACATAAATGCAGAACACCTTCAAAGACCAAGGGCTGACTAAACATTGTAATTCATGGCAATGAAGATGGAATCACAGTCATACTCATCATAGTTAAAAGCAAAGCATAAAAATGACAGAGGTGCTCTCTAATTGGTGCTTTGTAAGAAGAGGATGACTCAACAGGAACATAAATAGACAGGCCCTTCGCAGAGGGAAGCATTGATTTGCAGAGGTGCCAGAGCTCAAGCTTTGAAAACAGAGATAATAATTTTGGGTGGCATGCTTTCATTGTCAACGCAATAACTAAGAGTTCTCACCATCTTCCACGCTACACATGCTATAGGCGGTTCCCAAACAGAAAACTAAAGTTTTGACTCCCCCACCACCAATCAATCACACTCCACGACTAGCCGAATACTCGCGTGCCGTCCATACCAACATCAATCCAGGGGGAGTTTTGTTTGCAATTATCTTTTCGATTTGAGCATGGAACTGGGCATTCCAATTACCGTCCCCTTTCTCGTGAATGATAGTGAATAAACACATATCGAGGATAACACGCCTAGCATGGAAGATACTGATAGCCCGCTGTCACCACATGAGCGGTTCAGGCATGCAAAATAGATTATTTCTTCAAGGTTTAGAGAGTGTCACATGCAAATTTACTTGGAACGGCAGGTAGATACCGCATATAGGTAGGTATGGTGGACTCATATGGAACAACTTTGGGTTTATGGAAGTGGATGCACAAGCAGTATTCCCGCTTAGTACAAGTGAAGGCTAGCAAAATACTGGGAAGTGACCAACTAGAGAGCGACAACAGTCATCAAAATGCATTGAGATTAACTAACATTGAGTGCAAGCATGAGTAGGACATAAATCACCATGAACATGAATATCATAGAGGCTATGTTGATTTTCTTTCAACTACATGCATGAACATGCGCCAAGTCAAGCCACTTGAATCATTCAAAGGAGGATACCATCCTATCATACTACATCATTGTCATCTCAAAATTCATGTGGGCATCCAAGACAAACCATTATAAGCTCCTAGCTAAATAAGCATGGCATCAGCAACTATGATCTCTAAGTTGTCATTGTGAACATGTTTCTCTCACAACAAAGCTGAATCAGGCACGATGAGCTAGTCATATTTACAAAAACAAAATAGATCGAGTTCATACCAGCTTTTCCAGGCTCAGTCATTTCATCACATATCGTCATTATTGCCTTTCACTTGCACGACCGAACGATGTGAACAATAATAAGAGTGCTCGTGCATTGGACTAAAGCTGGAATCTGCAGGCAAACACAAAGGAGAAGACAAAGTAATATGGCTCTTTAACAGATAAACAAATATGCATGCGAGAGCCACTAAACATTGTAACCATGGTCTTCTACCTTGACCCAAAGAAAAAGAAAACTATTTACATGGGAAAGCTCCCAACAAGCAAAAGAAGAACAAGAAAATATTTTTGGGTTTTCTCAACCTAGACAGACACATGAAAAGAAAACGAGAAAAAGAAATAAACTAGCATGGATGATACAGTGGCACAGTGTGAACACCGACAAGAAAAGTGAAAGCATAAGCAAGAATGTAAAGTCGGTGAGAAACACGTACTCCCCCAAGCTTAGGCTTTTGGCCTAAGTTGGTCTACTCCCAAGGATGGTCCTGGCGACACCCAAAATCATAATGGGTGTTATACGGGAGCGTTGTGGCCACTGCCTGAATAGCTGCCTCACGGAGACGAGCAGCCTTTGCCTCCCTCTCATACTCCTCTACCTCTCCTCTCGTTATGTAGTATCTCCGTTTTACCTAAAAGTCAAAGAAGGCAGGAGCAGGAAGGGTAATACGGAAAACACGCTGTCGGTTAAATATTAAACAGTATAGGAGGGATTCATCATCCCTCTCAAGGAATTGGTAGCGTGTCAAAGCGACGCGGTCAAGGAAAGTTGTATGGAGCGGGGGATCTCCTTCGCGGATGGGTACTCCAAGAAAATTTGCTATGCGAGTGGCATAGATCCCACCAAAGAAATCCCTTTCATTAGCATTATTATTCAGCCTCCTTGCTATTATAGCTCCCATGTTGAAACTTCTATTACCCGTTACTGCGCTCTTAAGGATACTAAGGTCGGGTGCGTAGAGGTGACAATGCTCAATCTTGCCATTAATGCATCTGCCTATGAAAAAGGCAAAATAATGCAAGGCAGGAAAATGAATGCTCCCCATGGTAGCCTGCGTAATATCTCTAGTTTCTCCAACAGTTATACCAGAGAAAAAATCTCTAACCGAAGACTTAGGAGGATCATTGAGACTACCCCAAATAGGTATCTTGCAAATTCTATTGAAATCCTCTAAATCCATGGTATACGATTTGTCATAGAGATCAAACAGTACATATGTGTCACGGCCAACTGAAAATTTGAATCTACGAACAAAAGAGGCAGTGAGAGCAACATACTGTTCACATTTTATCATAGATGAATTCTTCGAGTCCGAAGTTGTGAACAAGTGCATCAAACTCGTCCTTGAAACCTGCCTCAATCATAAATTCATCAGAAGGCCATTCACATGGTTGTACCTGTGCGTCCCTTGGTTGATAAGGATCGGCTCCCGAATCGCAAGACGGGGACCTCTCTTGCTTGAGGAACCACCATGATAGTTTCTCCTGAACATCTTCCTTTTCTGAAATTTTCAGTGACCCAAAGGAAAAGTGAACAAGGCTCAACTAAACTCGTAGCAACTACTCCCACAAGTGCCTAGAGGCCATATTACGCATCAAAACTACTTTGGACCAGCTAAAATTAGCATGCAAAGTTCAAGAACATGGTCACCAAGGCAACAAAAATACGCGAAGTATAAGGCACTGGAGCAAAAACTAATTGGACCAATGGAGGAGTCACTTACCAAGGAGCAATTTCCGCAAAACAGTTCGGAGAATGGTGCTTGGAGCAAAGAGATCGAAAATCCCAGCAAGAGGATCAAGAACACGGGTTTGAGCTGCGAAACGATTTTTTCTGGAGGTAGGAGAACCAGATGGGAGCTAGAATGAGTGAAGGGGGTGCACGTGGGCCCCACAAGCCAGGTAGGCGCGGCCAGGGGGTGCCCGCGCCTCCAAGGCTTGTGGCCCACTGGTGCAGCCCCCAGACTAGCTCTTCGTCTCAGTATTTTTTGAAAAAATCCAGAAAAAATCATACTTGATTTTTAGGACGTTCGGCGAACTTTTATTTTTGGGGTACTTTTCTACGGGACGCTAAAACAGAAAACAGGGAAAAATAAACTAAACCTATCATTTTTCTTCTAAGCAACCGAAGCTGAAAGCTTGGAACAGAGGTTTGTGACTCCTTGATTCATCCATCTCATGGTCATCGAAAGAAATCCGTCGATGAGGTTGATCAAGTCTCCTTGACAAACTTTTTCGAATCGCAAAAGAGAACGGAGAATTTTCAAATAGTCACTAGGTCACCTCAATGGGGATATGTATCTCCCCAACAAGCAAATCATACTTCATCTTAATAGGAGGTATAGGGCACTCAAAGCTCCCAATAAGAATCGATGAAGTTTTTTCGATAGCATTGATGCAATGTACTCGATATTGTTTCTTCAGAAAGTGCACCGTATGCTCATTACCGTTGACATGGAAAGTGACATTGCCTTTGTTGCAATCTATAACAGCCCCTGCAGTGTTTAAAAAGGGTCTTCCGAGGATGACCGCCATGGCATCGTCGTCGGGAATATCCAAGATAACAAAGTCTGTTAAGATAGTGACATTGGCAACCACAACAGGCACATCCTCGCAAATGCCGATAGGGAAAGCAGTTGATTTGTCGGCCATTTGCAGAGAGATTTCAATGGGTGTCAACTTATCCAGTTCAAGTCTACGATAAAGAGAGAGAGGCATGACACTAACACCGGCTCCAAGGTCGCATAAAGCAGTTCTAACGTAGTTACCTTTATTAGAGCAAGGTATAGTGGGCACTCCGGGATCACCTAGTTTATTGGGAATTCCACCCTTGAAGGTATAGTTAGGAAGCATGGTGGAAATCTCAACCTCAGGTATCCTCCTCTTATTAGTCACAATATCCTTCATGTACTTAGCATACGGAAACATTTTGAGCATATCTGTCAAACGCATTTGCAGAAAGACAGGTCTAATCATTTCAACAAAGCGCTCAAAATCCTCATCATCCTTTTTCTTGGATGGTTTAGGAGGAAAGGGCATGGGTTTCTGAACCCATGGTTCCCTTTCTTTACCATGCTTCCTAGCAGCGAAGTCGTTCTTATCATATCTTCTATTCTTAGGCTGTGGGTTATCAAGATCAACTGGTTCAATTTCCACATCCTTATCATTGCTAGGTTGAGCATCTTCATGAACATCACTATTGATATTATCATTAGGCTCATGTTCATCCCCAGATTGTGTTTCGGCATCAGAGGCAGAGACATCGTTTGGACTCTCAGGTGTATCAGCATCAGGGTTGCTAGCGTGCAAGTTCCTATCATCTTTTTTCTTCTTTCTATGATGACTAGGTGCATCAGTGCTAACTCCTTGAGAATCTTGTTCAATTCTCTTAGGATGACCCTCACGATACAAAGGTTCCTGGGTCATTCTACCGCCTCTAGTAACGACTCTGATAGAATTGTCATTCAACTCATTGAGCAAGTCATTCTGAGCCTTAAGTACTTGTTCTACCTGAGTAGTAACCATAGAGGCATGTTTACTCAGAAGCTTAAGATCATTGACATTTCTGTCCACACAAGCACTTAAATGACTAAGCATACGAGCATTATATTCCAATTGTCTGCTAACATAATCATTGAAACTCTGTTGTTTGGCAACAAAGTTATCAAATTCATCCAGGCATAAGCTAGCAGGTTTATCAAAAGGAATATCACTCTCATCAAACCTATGCAGAGAATTTACTTCTACTACCTGTATCGGGTTATCAAGACCATGGATCTCTTCGGCACAACTATCTAGGTGGTCTCTGGAAGCATCGGTAAGTCCATTATAGAAGATATCAAGTATTTCATTCTTCTCAAGATGGTGATCAAGCAAAGCATTCAGTAGTTGGAAGAGCCTCCCCCAAGCTTGTGGGAGACTCTCTTCTTCAGCTTGAGCAAAGTTGTATATTTCCTGCAAGGCAGCTTGCTTCTTATGGGCAGGGAAATATTTCTCACAGAATTAGTAGACCATATCCTGGGGGCTACGCACACAACCAGGAGCAAGAGAAGTGAACCAAGTCTTAGCATCTTCCTTTAGCGAGAAAGGAAACAGCTTGAGGATATAGTAGTGGCGGATCTTTTCCTCACTCGTGAATAGGGTGGCTATATCGTGCAGTTTGGTAAGATGGGCTACAACCGTTTCAGACTCATAACCGTGAAAAGGATCACATTCGACCAGAGTGATTAACTCAGGGTCGACCGAGAATTCATAATCCTTATCGGTCACAAAGATAGGCGAAGTAGCAAACTTTGGGTCATATTTCATCCTAGCGTTCAGAGATTTTTCTTTCCACTTGAGCAGTAATTTCTCTACATGATAGCTATCCTTACACGCAAGAAAGTCCTCAGCTATCTCTCCCTCCATAACATAACGCTCAGGCATATCACACAATTCATTTCTAGGAGAGCTAGTTCTAGCACGCAAAACAGCAGGTTATACTTCAATAGTATGAGCAGTTTCAGAAGTATCATCACATCTAGCAGCAACTCTAGCAATTTGTGCATCAAGGAATGCACCTAGTGGCAAAGCAGTATCAAGCATAGCATCATCAGGCAAAGCAGTATCAAGCATAGCATCATCATAAGCATCATGGGCAGCAGAAGTAGCATCATCAAGCACACGCGACATATCAAGATTTCTAGCTGGAGATGGTGTCGCAAACTTACTCATAATTGAAGGTGAATCAAGTGCAGAGCTAGATGGCAGCTCCTTACTTGTCCTCGTAGTTGAGGGCAAGACTTTAGTTCTTGGATCTGTCGGATTCCTCATAGTGACCAGCAGACATAAATCCCAAGTGACTCACAGAATATAGTTGTGCTTCCCCGACAACGGCGCTAGTAAATAGTCTTGATAACCCACAAGTATAGGGGATCGCAACAGTTTTCGAGGATAGAGTATTCAACCCAAATTTATTGATTCGACTCAAGGGGAAGCGAAAGAATATTCTCAAGTATTAGCAGTTGAGTTGTCAATTCAACCACACCTGAAAGATTTAGTATCTGCAGCAAAGTATCAGTAGCAAAGTAGTGTGATAGCAACAGTAGCAACGGTAACCAGTAGCAGCAAAGTGACAGCAGTAGCAACAGAGTAACAGTAGCAGCAGTGACAACAATAGCAGCAAAGTAACATAGCAAGGACCAGTAGAAAGACTCGTAGGCATTGGATCGATGATGGATGATTATGTCGGATGTTATTCATCATGTAACAGTTATATCACGGAGAGATATGTAACTAGCTCCCGTTCGTCAATCTAATGTAGGCATGTATTCCATATGTATTCATACGTGCTTAGGTAAAAGAACTTGCATGACATCTATTGTCCATCCGTCCCGTGGCAGCGGGGTCCTAATGGAAACTATGGGATATTAAGGTTCTCCTTTTAATAAAGAACCGGACCAACGCATTAACACTCGGTGAATACATGAACTCCTCATACTATGGTCATCTCCGGGAGTGGTTCCGGCTATTGTCACTCCGGGGTTGCCGGGTCATAACACATAGTAGGTGACTACAACTTGCAAGATAGGATCTAAAACACACATATATTGGCGACAACATAATAGGTTCAGATCTGAAATCATGGCACTCGGGCCCTAGTGGCAAGCATTAAGCATGGCAAAGTAGTAGCAACATCAAAACATAGTGGATAATAGGGATCAACCCCCGTCAAAACTAACTTGATTACATGATAGATCTCATCCAACCCATCACCATCCAGCAAGCCTACGATGATATTACTCACGAACGGTGAAGAGCATCATGGAATTGGCAATGAAGCAAGGTTGATGATGACGATGGCGACGATTTCCCCTCTTCGGAGCCCAGAACGGACTCCAGATCTGCCTTCCAGATGAAGAACAGGAGGTGGCGGCGCCTCCGTATCGTAAAGCGTGATGAACTCCTCTCCCTGATTTTTTTTCCGGACATAAATAGAGCTGGATTGAGAGGCGGTGGAGCTTTGTGGGCCCCACAAGCCTGCTAGGCGCGGCCAGGGGGCCCGCGCCTGGTGGGCTTGTGGGCTCACGGCTCCACTTCCTCCGCTGATTCTTGCACCAGTATTTTTCATAAATTCCAAAAAAAATCTCCGTAAATTTTCAGGTCATTCCGAGAACTTTTATTTCTGCGCAAAAACAACACCATGGCAATTCTGCTGAAAACAGCGTTAGTCTGGGTTAGTTCCACTCAAATCATGCAAATTAGAGTCCAAAACAAGGGCAAAAGAGTTTGGAAAAGTAGATACGACGGGGACGTATCACCAATCCTAGCCATCCACAACCCAGACCCGCAGGCCTTCCAGCAGGACTTGATGAGTGATCTTTTTCCCTTGAACAGAAATGACAGCAGCATTTGAGAGTGAAGGAGTAGTAGCCACACGCGGCGGGTCACGGTCCAAGGCAAAGAAGGAGCATCCGGGAGCCCCATCCCATACAGCACAAAAGAGGAAGGTTTGATGCGATTCTGGTAGTAAACAGTGAGGTGGCCCTCAGATCTGCAAATGAGGCAGAAAGGTGGAATGAGGCACCTAGATTGGAAGTGCCCCAACTGATGACAGGCAAAGCACGTCAGGGAGGACGAGGGGTTGGGCGAAGGGTTCGTGAAACGAGATGGAAGAGGGGTGGTAAGGGGAGGATACCAGCGCCCCGACCGGAGGCGGAGGGATCAGAAGGGGTAATAGGGAACCGACACTCCTTGAACTGCTGGGAAGGAGGGCCAAAGTTGTTGTTGCAAGGAGGAGGATGAGAACCGGCCCCAGATCCAGGACCACGAGCAGGAAGGCGAGGGGGCAGAGCCTGACCTCATGGAGGAGGCGGAGGGCGAGGGAGAGAGGTAGCAGAACCAGCCACACCCCCGCCGCCGCCACCTCCCAAGGATCCGCCACCGGCGGCGCGCTACTGCCAGATCCCGTGGCCAAGGAGCTGGAACTGCCGAGCGACCGGGCCCTTTCATCCCGTTGCAGCCACTCCGGCCCAGCCGCCCAAGCCTCACGGTCGCGAGCGACCTGCTCACGGACCGTGTGCTCCGCCTCAAGCTTAGATCTGAGAGAGGCCTCATACTCCAAATCCGCCCCATCGGCCGACGGCTCGTCACGACACCTCTTGCTACCAGAGACCACCTCGTTGGAGGAGCCCCTGGATTTGTCCATGGCGACGACCTCCACGAAGGAGAGAGAAAAGGGGGGTGGAGGGCTAGATCTGTGGAAGAAGCGAATGGGAGAGCACCGTCTACGCATGTCCGTAGCAGAGGCCGGAAACCCTAGAATTGAGGGAAGGGATCCCTTTCGGACCCATAAATATCCCGAAGAGGCGGACCCAACGACGGGCTGGCGAACTGGATGGGCCGAAAGGGTCAGGGAGGTAAGCGAAGGAGGCCCAGCAAGCCCCAAGCCCACCAAAGCCAGCGGTGGGAAGACAGACAGAGAGGCGAGGAGGGGCGTCGTGGGCCGCCCACCCGAGGATGGCCCAGAACCCACACAGGCCTGGGGAGCACAGCACACCGACCGGGGAGGAAGCGCTAGGGTTAGGGCACGCTTCACACCTGCTGCCACCAGCAACACCGTGCGCCGCGCCGCCGCCGACGAAGCCACCGGAGGAGGAGGGTAGGCACAAGAAGAACTCAGAGAGCATGGTGGGGAAGGGGAGGAGGAGCAAGAGCATACAGGATCCACCAGAGGTGCGACGGGCGGGGCGCCAAGCACACCACGCGCCGGAGAGGGGGTCAGAAATTTACCAGATCCATAGCGCCGCCGCGTCACCTTGTACCAGCCAGACTCGTCCGACGGGGAGGAGGACGCCCGGCCATGCCCCCCAGGCGCGAACTTGCGACAACGCGTCGTCGGCCGCTCCACCACCTACGAGACCACCGCCGCAGGAGCAAGGTCACTCTCAGAACCAGAATCGTTGCCAATGCCATCCAAGGCCCAAAAGTGATTCCCAAGAGTATGAAGGGCGGCAACAGAGCCTCCGCCGCGCGAGCCACCACCAAATCCAGCGATGACCGCAAGAGGAGACCGGGGAAAGGTAGGAGGGGAGGGCCTGAATGGAGAGGGGGTAGGGGAGGGGCTTGTCGCCACGGCGAGGAAGGGGGAGGGGGAGGGAGGAGAGGGGAGAGGAGAGCCATCATCCAACGTGGTTTTGAACAAGATTGATCCAAAATAAGTGTCTAGTTTTGAATAGTTCAAACCTGCAACACTTATTATGGATGGAGGGAGTTTTTTTCACCTATTATTGTGGGGAAGATTCAAGCAGAGAAGGTGAGTCATGCAGGCATCAAGAAACCGCGGTGGTCTCGCACCTCCAAACGGTGTTTCCGCATCCTTTAGATTACTCCCTCCATCTCAGTTTATAAGTCTCGCACGTGTACCTAGGTCGTCAATTTGACCAACTTAATGATAAGCATATATTACAAAAAATATAACATTAAAAACTTTAGATGTTCTATTTTCTAATGATATAATTTTAATATTAAACAATATATTTTATATAAGTTAAATTGACAACCTAGGTACACGTGCGTGCCTTTTAAACTGTGACAGAGGTAGTAGTTCTATTCCAAGTTCAATTACTACAGTTTCGTCCCTTGATCTTCATGTGTCGAGAAATTTTGATGCGCAAAAAAAATGTCGAGAAATTTAGGTGGTCTCGCATCTTTCCAAACGGTGATTACCATCTCTTCAAGAAAGATTTTTTTTTCTTTAAAGATCCAGCTGGAGGCTGGCTTGCATTGATTGATAGCACAGAGCAAATGGAAATACAAAAAGATGGGGATTGATCAGTTGATCAAGGACATAATAAGAAGAAAAGAAAAATCCCTAGAGTATGAGATCAGGAAGATTGATCTTTCACGGAGTGTCCCCAAAAGGGTGCTCAAAGGAAGTGGCTCCTGCTTGGCGCCACAGCTCGAAAGTGCTAGTGACGACCGCTGAAATCTTTGCCCGACTCGCAGTCTTGACCTGAAAGTGCATTCGTTGCGCTCATTCCATATCTCAGACAAGACCAGGATGATCATAGATTTAATGGCCTTCTTGTGCTCTGGTCTACGAACTCTGATAATTGTTTGTGTGATCTCTGTAGTCGACCTGAGATCGTGCCATACTGACAGTTGCAGAGAGTGGCAACCTTGGGCGGTAGCAGCTCCAGCCCAGACCGTGGTAGATACAGGGCACTCCCAAAATAAGTGATGAGCTGACTCCAAATTTCATAGGCACAACTGGCAAAAATATCCATTTGTCCATCCTCTTCTTTGTAGACGATTATTGCACCACAACCTACTTCTGTGCAGCAACCAGGCGCCCACGAATGCCAGAAGATTTGCTTGAAGTTTGACTTGATACACCCTGGAATTGACACTTGTAGGCAGAGCTAGTAGTGTAGACGCCCGATGCTTCATGAGACCATTTGATTGTGTCCTTCGATTGCTCCTGGAGTTGTAGGATCCTTGACTTTAGCCATCTGTGCAGCCTGATAATCTCGACCCAGATTGGCTGGGTAGCACCGTGTCCGTGTGCAAGGTCTTTGATTGATAATCTCGACCCAGATATGCTGGGTAGCACCGTGTGCAAGGTCTTTGATCCGTGCATGTTTGGTCCCTTGACGTTGCAAGCCGCTCATATATATTGTGCTCGTCGTAGTTACATTTAGGTATATTACAGTACGTAAGTCTAAACTTGCAAGAGAAAAGAGCTAACATTTATTGATATATATATACATTTTCCATGCAAAATCGTTTGCATCCATTCGTATATTAAGAGCAACTCTAGCAGACCCCGCATCCCGCCTCGGTCCGTAAAATAACCGCCAAATTGCGGGTCGGGACCGGAAAATCCGCACGATCAGACCCCGCATCCCGTCCCGGCGAGCAAAATTTTTTGCGGGGCGCGGCAAATCTTCTCCCCCAACCTCTATCTTCACGGGCTGGGAGGCCGACTCGAGCTGAGCCCCTATCCGGCGCGAGATTTGGCGGGAGGGACATTTCCGCGCGCCCTTTCCTGCTCCCCGCACCCTCCGCCACCATTGCCCCCCCCCCTCCGCAAGCTCCAGTTCCTCCTCCCCAGCCGTTCCTCGCCGCCATGAAGGACCCCATGATGTCCCCCGTCACCGTCGAGGTCGTGCATGCTCCTTCCCCTCGGGCGGATCTCATCGCCGGCCATGTTGCCCCCGCCGCCGTCGCCCAAGCACACGCCACGCCTTCCCGCAAGCGGCAGGGCAACGTGGTCGTGCAGGGCGGGAATCTGGCTGCCCCCGCCGCGACGGCCCGCGCTCCGGGCGCCAACGCCGCAGTGCGATCCCGGCCGGCGGCGGAGAAGGCCGGCAAGGCCGCAGGCGTAAAGCGGAGGAAGGTTCCGGCTTCAAGGAAGCCAGCTTATTCAACCTCTGACTTCATCGCCCCGCAAGGAGGTGCTCCAGCGATGCCGTTCAACGATGTCGCTCCCCCCGCGAGCGAGGTGTTCGACGAAATGGCCAGAAGGTATGCCTCTTCGGTCTTGGCGATTTCCATTCATTTTTCGCCATTAGTCCCGGTAGCTCGTGACTTGTTATCGTTCGCTATAGCGGTGGTTCGAACAATGCAACAACCGAGTTCATGAACATGTTGGACACGAACGCGGTTGACATTGATCAAGTCTCTTTCAAACCATTCGACTACAATGAAACGGACGGCGGCATGGATGGTCATGGTTGTGCGGACGATTTGGAGGAGATCAAAGCGAAAGCGTTTGAGCAATCGCAAGCAAAGAGTGGGAAAAGCCAAAGATCGAAGAACTACACGTTCTTGGAAGATCAAGCTTTGATCCAAGCATGGAGTGTGGTGTCTCTTGATGCATGCACGGGTGTTTCTCAAACCGCCAAGAGATATTGGCAAAGGATCGAAGATCAATACTTCCGCATATGAAAAAGTATCCCAATAGGACTCCACACACATTTCGGTCGCTTCAAGGGCGTTGGGAGAATATCAAGCCTATGTGCAGCCGTTGGGCAGCTTGCTTGGAGCAAGTACGCAATGCACCTCCAAGTGGCACCATGGAGTCCGACTATGTGAGTTTGTTTTTTCCTTTGTTCAAGTTGTGCATCATCATAATGTATCATAGGAAATGATTGCATCACTTTGTTCACATTTTGTAGGACAAAATTGCTCAACATAGATACAAGGACATGGAAGCTTGGGAAGGCAAATTCTTCAAATTAGAGCATTGTTGGGAGTTGCTCCAAAAGTGCGAGAAGTGGAAGTTGATCGACAAAGAATCCTCACAAAGAGAGGCTCACTTATAAACATGGATGAAGATGAGGATGATGATGGCCCAAGAAATTTGCACAAGCCCGATGGCGACAAGAAGACTAAAAAGAAGATGAAGAGAGAGCAAGAAGAAACGAGCTTGAGGGAGAAGATTGATGCCATGGTGCAATCAAACGAGTTGATGTTGTTGAAGTCGTTGGAGATCAAGAAAGTGTTGGTCTAGGAGAAGGCAAAAGAGAAGCAAGAAAAATGGCAAATGCTCAAGAAAGAGGGGCTCCGCAAAGCTGCCATTGAGGAGAGAAAAACATGCGCCTCTGAAAACAAATCGATGTCATTGTTGCTCACCGAGGAGAACAAGATCATGTCAATGAACCGCAATGACATGGACGACCTCACCAAAACATGACATGATATGGCAAGGAGAGAGATCTTGAAGAGGAGAATGGTCGCCTCAGACGGTCCGTGTTCCAGTTCCGGTGATGCTTTCTCTGCTCCATATGGTGCCAATGTGGATGATTTCGGTGCGGGAGTTGGAACAAGCGACGGAGGTGGATTCGGTGGCGCCGATGAACTTCAATATGGACTCCATGGCGCAGAGTAAAGACCGACCCCCAAGATGATGTCGGACATGGGCGCAAACCTTTGCATGTCCTCTTTTGCGTAATGAACTTCGCTTTTATTTACGCGCAAACTGTTTATGTCGTTTGAATTTGAACTTGTTTGCCAAACCCTATGTCAAATGCAAGATTTGCAGTTTTTCTGTTTGCGGGTCGTCGCGGTGGAGCTCGAGCAGAACCCGCAGAAGTTGACCCGTAAAAAAGCATATTTCGCAAATATACTTTTTTACGGATCCGTTTGGGGGTCTGCATCCATGCCAACCCGCAAAAGGGATTTTGCGCGAACTGCAAACGCGTTTTGTGGGTCGGTGGAATGCGGGGTCTGCTAGAGTTGCTCTAACATATGTGGGTCGGTGGGATGCGGGGTCTGCTAGAGTTGCTCTAACATATGAGATGTGTCGATCCAGACCTGTTGTTTGTATAAATATAGTACTCCCTCCATTTCAAAATAAGTGTAAAAAAATGTAATACTTATTTTAGATCGGAGGGAGTACGAAATAAGTGTAAAAAAATGTAATACTTATTTTAGATCGGAGGGAGTACGGAAGTAGATGCTCATACATACACGCACACACACTTATCCCTTGATCTGGCAAATCTGCCTTCTGTTCCATCATTTTTCTGCAATCTTTCTTAAACGTCTGCCTTGCAAAATTCAAAGTAGAACCTGAAAACTTTCAACTGTGAAACTAACAACTCCAAGTGTTTAAACTCACTAAATTTGAATAAACCTTCAGATTACACTCAAAGCTACTATGTGTCAAATTTGAACTTGACACACGTCTATATCAAATTAAAAGCCCCTTTTAACAGAAATTAGAAGGCAGATATGACATTTGCACAAATTCAAACTGCCCGGAAATGAATAAGGACCAATTCAATCAAACCCCCTTTACTAAATCAATTCAATAATCACCTAGCAGGAATTATTACACGGTCTAAATCTCTGTTGAAGTTCCAACAAACAACAAAAATGGCACAAAAGCTGCATGTATATCACGTGGAAGCAGAAACTGTCTCTGGTCTGACCTCTGCATCAACAGGAATGCAGGAAAAGCTTCTTCTCGGCCCAGAGTCCCTAGCTGCCTTAAGCCCATATAAGCTACTTCCTTTAGTTGAACCGTGTCTATTCGAGCTATAAATCATGGAAGAGACGCCTGATTTGCTCAACGGTGGCAGGCATCAATGTCACAGGACATCTTTTATGCTGAAGTAAAACAATCGACAATGTCACATTACAGATTTGTAAAACAGAAAAAATGACGGCTTCTAATGGCTGGTTTAGGAGGATATCTACCTGAGAGACAGACTTGAATATGCAACTGTAGCAGAACACAAAACCAGAAACAGAAAGAACAGACGGGTTGTTGCGCTTTTGGCAGCACAGGGGGCACAGCGTCCTGTCAGTTGGCAAGGGAAGTCCATCTTTAGCAACCTGATGAAATAAGAGCATGATATCAAACTGCTGCCCAAATAACTACAGGTGTACAACATAGACAACACGCAAAATCATAGTTGCAAAACAAAGAGTTCTGATGTCATCCATGGTTCACATCAAAAAGTTGCTGGTGATGCCAGAGAATGGCAGTAGCTTTTCTGCAAACATTTACAAGTATATAGCACATATACCTTTGGTAGCGGCGGCGGAGGAGGTGGGGGGTATACAGTCGGAGCTGACATTCTTTCTTCGGCAGATTGATACCACCACTCCATCATCTAGATAAGATCACCAGAAACAGAACATTTAGTGCGGTTCCACAGTGGAATCATGCTTTGCATCACAATGCATCTACCGCAGGAAGAACATGAAATTACACATTAAAAGATGTTAAGAGAAACCACATGCCACGACCGTTATTCCATTCTACCTAAACTGTCCGCATGTAAAGAAAGTTTATACGAGTGACAGAACCTTGAAAGATTTTTTTAATCTCTCGAATTCCTAGGGAGGAAGTTTGAACTGACCTTGAAAAAGAAGACCGCAGCAATTAAACCAGTTTGTGCATAATCTAGTGTTGTGTACGTGCAATTAAGGAGCACCCTTTGGACAGTCTGCAGAGATCATATAAAAATAATCTTGTTATAAGTTATGACTAGACAATTCATACTTGTAAGATAACCCCGCTGTTGAGGAGTGTCCGTCATTTCCTACCTTTAACCATGGAGGACCACGAAGTCTCTCGAGTTCACGACTTCTAATTCTTGATATCCTAGAAGATGAATCCATCTACTTTGTCAAGAAAAAGGAGAGAGGAAGCATCTCAGCAGAATAACCATATGTTAATATGGAAACAGTAAATGTTTTTTTCATCTCATGAGCTTCTGTCATCTCCTAATATGGAAACGGCAAATGCTTTTGTCATCTCTTAATATGGAAACGGTAAATGCTGTTTTGATTTAAAAAAAGTTGTTATCAGTAAGGAAAATTCAATGCAAAAGATTAGACATAATGTATGTATCATGATAATAAGATCAAAAGTATGGTTCCGTATATGTTGCACTACATGCTAACCAGTAATACACGCTCTAATGGAAATTGGTAAGTATTATACCAGCTCTTGTCCAGTAGCACGACAAACATGAAGTCCAAGCACATGAAGTCCTGGACTGTAAAATGCAGTAGCATCCAACAAATACAGCAACTGGTAAGCAAACGAAAGGCCTGCAAATCAATATAGCACCATAAGTTAATTTATGTTGCCCATGTAATGAAACAGACAGAGCAGCGATGCACGATTACTTCGCGTCATCAAATGTATAAAAAAGGGATAAACTAATAAAGTCTACAAGCATTGCAAAGTTAAAGACTGACCCAAGAAAAGGCAGGTCATACAAAACTAACAAAACAAATCGCAAAACTGAAACTCGTTGGCATCTTTTAATGGTCTTATATAAGAGCAATACAGATGAAATGAGCTTTCCAAAATTATTAGCTACAGAAAAGGCTTTAAACAAGTTAGGATTTATACAAGATGTTCATATATATGAGTTAGTGGATCAACCTTCATGGGTCGCATGAATCCATGGATAACAAACACCTATTACTGCCGCAAAATTGGTCCTAAGGCGCGTGAGATGTGACACTTCTCCAGCTGTAGTCTCAACTTGTGCTTGAGAAGTCTCCCCTTGTTGATCTGATACAAAGCCAGCTTCATCGAATCTAACCTCACCCTGATCCCATAGGCTTGCCTGCAATCTTGCTTCTCTTTCTTTGTTATATACGGACTGCAACTTTGACTTGAAATATGGTAAAACAACCTATACAGATGTTTGGAGCAGGTTAATAGCGGAATTTGTCCAAAACAGAGCTGTTTCATGATTTTCATCATTGCACATTACATATTTCATAGATCAATTTACATTATTATCTTAACGGGACAAAAATATTAAAAACTACTAGATGATTAAATTTGTCAACTGCAGAACCTGTGAAGATGTGCATAGGCTATTGAAAAAACTTGGGAAATTTATTGTAGAAGCAGAAAATCACAGCTTCAAATAGTACAAGAGCTTGAGTAAAGCACGTACTCCCTCCGATCCAAAATAAGTGTCGCGGTTTTGAACTAGCCTCAGTTCAAAACCGCGAAACTTATTTTGGATCGGAGGGAGTATCATATTTCTACACTGAGAATTTGAGATGCTAAGGTAAATAAAGTTGCACACCAAGCAGATTGAGAACAAGTCATTAAGCAATTGGGGCCCAATATGGCTGCAATTCAGGCATGTGCAGACTATCAGCAGCACAGAATACTACAGATACAGATTAAATATTACCCCCTCCGATCCAAAATAAGTGTCGTGGTACATGTTTTCATAGGACAGTAACAAAAGCAAAGGACACATGCATATTCACACCGTAGACCTGCTAGTGAGGTAAAGTAACCCAGGTAGTGATGTCTGCTGGAGTCTTGGTGAGCAAGTCAGCTATGGATACACATTGCAAGATCACACAAGGGGTTAACATGTGGTGAGTTTTGTTTGTAAGTGTTAACCTGATGAGATCGCAGATATTAAAATGAGTGCATTCAATAGAAGAAATCACTTTAGTAGGGCTTGGGTGGTTTGTTGCTCAAAGGTAGCAAGTGAAAGTTCAGCATAACTAAAACTATTTAAATCCAAAACGTAACAAAGCCAACATAAGTTGCGGATGATACTTCAAATTAATCTGTGCCACGGGACATCATTACCAAAAATACAACAGAGAGAGTTTTCTGACGCTTCCTTAGTGCAGAGTCATAGGCTTTGACATTAGATTCTGCACCAGGATTACTTCTGTTCACTGAAACGTTAACAGGTCTCCGCCTGAGACCATATAACGACTCTGAAAAGGAACCATCTGAAAGATATATGCAGGAAAGTTGTAATCAAACACAATCACTAATGGCAAAAGCTGATAATAGAATTACTTGTTTGTTGATAACTTGCCAGACTTGTTTTATCAATCATACAATTACACTATGACAACTAGGCTAAAGTAGGTTAAAATAGCATAGTCTTAGTTATTTCTTTCATTTGTGTAATGAGTTAGTGCTAAGGCTTAAGGTGGAGTCATTCCATTCTTCTACCTTAATATGTTGGATCCATGGTTCTGTTCCACAACCAAAAATAAATTCTTGTGGGATACTAGGATTGGGTGACTCCAAGATGAAGCTACTCGTCGAATTATAAGTTTACTTCTCTGCCACATAGTCGCACTAGATAACAAAAGTAGTGGTAAGAACCTACCCTTCAAGTAGGTTTTGAGACGACGAGGTTAATGTAAGACTGAATTAAGAGATCGGTGGGTAGACTTATTTAAACAGCTATCAGAGAGTGGTGTACAATTTCTTTCTCAATGATGCACACCATGCAAAAAAAAATAGCTGAAGATTAGCACTAAACTAAATACATAATAATACATTTTCCCATGGTTTTCCTATATTACCATTCCATTGTTCGAAATATGAAGGTTGTAAACAAAGTTCCTTCTCGATAGAAAAGGGAGTTCTGCTACAGCGACAACGAACCTGTTGTTCGTAGACTATGGGACTCAAGAACAGACATTAACAAAGCAAAGAATTCGTCTTCATAATCTAAAACTTTATGCAAGAATGGCCTCCTTAGTGCAAAAACCTGCATATAGTATCGACTAATTAGCATTGTAAAGAGGGTGCATGATAAACTAAAATCAAATACGCAGACAGTAATTGTTTGGCTAAGAAAAAAAGTACTAAACAAGTCATAATCGAAAATTTGTTCGTTTAACGAAAATCTTGTAACATAGCACTTGTCGTGTTCCAATACCTAGGCACCTTTCTAACAAACAGCCATCGGTACAAGAACACTTAACTGCCTGAGAAACACCTGTATTGTTGATATAACAAAATTGTCTCTTCAGCTTTTGGAGGGTATCTTTTGCAAGGCAAATTTTCTGCAATCCATCCTAAAATAACTTCTTGTGACCAGAAAAAGAGAGAGAAAGGATGTGATTCTTAGCTTCTAAGATCAAAAGTAAAATTGTAATTGACTTTCTCAAATATAGGCACATCCATCAGTTGTGCACATCCTGGAGCCTGCAACTGAAAACAAGCACAAAGGATAGTGGTACTTTGCCTCGTCATATATCGCTTTCAAAGTTCTGTTGAGAGTCGTAATCTTGGGTGTTTTTCAGATTGCCATTATATTGAGTACCATCTACATTGTTACCTAGATTTATTTGCCAGTATATCTCAGCTCATTGCATTAACAGTAGGGCATCCATGAATGAGAATTCTGATGGGAGAAAAGGCTAAGATTTCAGGGTGGCTAACTCAAATTAACAAGCATGCTAGTTTGAGTTATCAAGTCGATTATTCAAGTACAATGATATATGTTCGGATGTTCCCTTCATCGTCAAACATATACATCACAACCCAGCAATGTTTCCCTAGCAACAAGTGAACTCAGTATCCCTCTAAAAAAAGGAATATGTGAATTCAATTTCACAATTCAACACATAACAATAAATTTACCCAAGTCATTGCAGCTAATCAAATAAACTTAAAAGACGAAATGCTGGCTTTCAGCGGCAGCAGAAGCAATTTTTCCAGCTGCAAATATTACGTATTACTGGCTTCCCTGGCTAACAACATTTTGTGGCCTCGCCAATCAAACCTAGCATATATTCAATCAAGGAAATAAAACACGGGCAGAACTCGCACTCTCAGTCATCCACTACAATGTACCGCACGAACAGACAGTATTCGAACAGTCATAAACACCTAATACTAATAGACGCAGCTAGTTAACCAAACCGGATCGATGAGCATGATCGCATCGGAGGGGAGGCGATGTTTCACATACCCCGAGCGAGTAGGAGAGCGCCGCGCGGAGGCTGGTCGGGAGCTGCTGCGCCGCGGACATCTCGAAGAAGGTGGGCCGTGCGCCCTGTCCTCCCACCTGGAACAGCATCGCGCCGCCGCCGCCGTCGCGGCCTCCTCCGGGTGTAGGGGGCGGGGGGTAGGGTTAAGCCTCGAGCCTATGGTGCAGACGCGGCGTCTTTGCGAGGTACAGCGACGGAGCTGTATTCCGGCGGTGGGCCGCGGGGTTATCCGGTGGCGCGTTCGTGTAGTCCTGCGCGTCCACGCCGGTGAGAGAAAGGAGAGGTGGGGCGCAAAAGAGAAGCTGTGAGGGAGACGGGTCCGAGACGTGAGGGAGAAGAAGAGACGACAGTATGGGCTCTAGGTTGAGCCGGACCGATATACGTGTGTGAATGAAGAGTGAAAAGTATCCGTTCGCATGGTTTTCGTTAAGGGTGTGGTTAGGTTTCGTTAAGGGTGTGGTTAGGTCTGAGTCGATTGAGATTTAACAAGTCTTAATCAAGTGACATAACATAGAAGACAGAAATAAATTGAAAAAATGCATGGAACTTAATGTAAGATCTTACGAATATAGCATTGACTGAGACTTAACGAAGTATCAGCGTGAGACTTAGCAAAACTATTTCATTAATTAAGTAGGTAGTTTTTCTGCTTAATTAATTAATGCGATATTTTTTTTACCTTTATTGAAGAAAAAAATTGAAAAATAAGAGCATCTATAACGCTTGAAAGCAGGCTTAAATGTCGATACGAACCTTTTAAATGAACTTTAAACTTTCGATTGACGGACACATTCTATATCTAGCCTAAATCTAAAACAGATATGGAGCACCCGACGCGTCTGCCCTACAAGCCCACCCACCACAACTTACACCAAATCAATTCCGCTTGTCTCTCTTTTTTTCCTCCTTCGCGACGTCCGTCTCGTAGCTCCACCGTCGCGCGCACTCCGCGGACGTTCCGAACATCTGCGCCGACAACATCGTCACAACACTCATCTCTACCGTCCTTACAGCCAGGGACATCGTCGCCGGCCCGGACGCCACCGTGGTAGGTATGGCAACTCTAGGGTTGGCCCTTGCGTTTTATGTGTTCGACACGTTGTGTGATCCGGTTTCTTACCAATTTTTTAGAGAAAATAATGAATTCTAATGCTTCATTGGACGAGGAGTATGTACCAACGGAGCTTGATTAAATGATTCAAGATGAGTTCTTCTATTCGTCGGATTCGCACGAAGAAGTGGACATGATCATGCTCATGAGCATGCAAGAGGAAATGGACCGACACGTGGAGCATATTCTCAGCTTCGAGGGCTCACTCAAAGAAAAAAGAGTGATCAATCGGGATAGGGTCTCTGAAGCATGGCTACTACAGAAGGACTAGTTTGCTCCGGACCCAACTTTTCCAGATGATCTATGATTTTATCGCCGTTTTCGCATGCAGAAATTATTGTTTTTGCGCATTGTGGAGGGAATGAAGACTTACGATGAGTACTTCAATCTCATAAGAGATTGATGCGGCCAACTTTGTTTCTCTGCTAAGCATAATTGCACAACTCCTATGAGGATGCTTGCACTTGGTACTGCCACAGATGTCGTTTGTGAGATGGTCCGGATGGGATAGAGCACATGCCTAAACACATCTGTCAAGTTTGTCCGCATTGTCGTGCAAGTGTTTGGGGCAGAGTATCTAAGAGAACCAAATGTGCTAGACACAAAAAAAGTTATTGGCTATTGGAGAGGCTAGGGAATTTTCTGGAATTCTCGGAACAATTGATTATATGCATGGCCAATGGAAGAACTGCCCCAATGGTTTGTGTGGAATGTATCAAGGTCACAAAAAAGATGCCACAGTCATATTGGAAGCAGTGGCATCGCATGACTTATGAATTTGGCATGCTTACTTTGGAATGTAGGATTCTCACAATGACATCAACATGCTTCAACGGTCTCCGATGTTCAGGAGGCTTTGTAACGGGGAATCATCGTCGTGCAACTGCACTGTCAATGGGCGTGACTACAACATGGGATACTATCTTGCCTATGGCATCTATCCTCAATGGGTGGCGTTTGTGAAGACCATTTCAGAACCACATGACAAGAAAAAAATCACTTTGCAACAATGCAAAAAGCTACTAGGAAGGATGTGTAGAGGACATTCGGAGTGCTTCAAGCTCGTTGGGAAATTGCTCATGGAGCTGCAATGATGTGAGAATCAGAAGCTTTTGTGGCAGCTAATGACATGTTGTGTTATTTTGCATGACATGATTGTTTAGGATGAGGGCAATGGTGTTTCCCAAACCATTGATTTTGAAGGGCCTCGAGAACAAGTTCAAATTCCTGAATATCAAGATGCATACCAACTTATGAACTTGCTACAGATGCATCAGGATTTCAAGATCATCAGGTGCATGCACAACTACTCAATGATGTTGTGGAGCATATGTGGACCCACAATGGAAACCAAAGAGCTGATGACTGAGTCGTGCACTTTAAATATAATTTATGTAAGATATATGTATTTTCAGTACCAAACATCTGTTACTTACATGTGACATTGGCGTGTGTGATGGACGTGCATGGATTTGCATGTATTTGAGAGACCGGATTTGAGACATGTGGATGCGGGCACAGATATGAGGGGTCATTCGAATGCGCTCGTGGGCCTGGCCGGGTGCATCTGCACACGTATAAGGGGCCAAATTTGCCAAGTATAGGTGTAAATGCTCTAAAGGCGCGTTGTTTGCAGCATTCCCCCCCCCCCCGTCCCTTGGGTACTTGTCCGAGTTAAGCCTTGTTGAGCATATACATGGTAAAAGCCACCATTTTACATTGTTTGATTGCCTACATACTCTTTAGGGTGGGTCCAACGAAATGCAAGGCAGGTTGTTTGATTGGAGGCTTGTTTAGGTAGAAATGCAAGTTAGGTTGTTTGGTTAGGGCATCTCCAACATGACCCGCAAATTTCCTCCCGCACCCATCCTCGGACAGAGGGTTCGCAGACACGGATGCGGGAGGCCGTCATCCAACGCTATTCGCATACATCCAGCCTCCTTGGTTTTTTATAGTCCGCACGTTCAAATAGACGCATGCATAGAGTTTAGACATTCAAACAACCGTGTATATAGAGTAGAGACGTTCAAATAGCCGCATGCAACACTAGTTAAAATTTGAAAATGTGCAAAATTCACATTCGAACATTGTTGTCCCTGATACGTCTCCAACATACCTATATTTTTTTTATTGTTTCATGCTAACATATTATCAACATTAGATACTTAATGTACAGTTTATATCATTTTTGGGACTAACCTATTAACTCAGTGCCCAGTGTTAGATGTTGTTTTTTGCTTGTTTTCTTGTTTTTCAGAAAAACAATACCAAACGGATTCCATACGTGACGAAACTTTTTGACGTTTTTTGGACCAGAAGACACCCTAGAAGCTTCGGGGGAGGACTAGAAGACATACGAGAAGACGACAAGACAACGCGGCGCGCCTTGATGTCTTGCAGGCCCCTCCTGTCTCCATCTGACCTAATTCCACTTATATAAATTCTCAAATATCCCAAAAACTCCACAAGGAGACCCGAAATAATTTTTCTGCTGCTGTAAGTCTGTGCTCTTTCGCGATTCCATCTAGAGGCCTTTTCCGGTACTCTACTTCAGGGGGAATCGAATATTGAGGCCATCTTCATCAACCCTGCTACCTCTATGATGATGTGTGAGTAGTCTACCACAGACCTACGGGTCCATAGTGGTTAGCAATATCACTTCTTCTCTTTCTTTGATCTTCAATACCATGTTCTCTTCGGAGATCTATCCGATGTAATCCTTTTGTGTGGTGTCTTTGTTGGAATCCGATGAATTGTGGGTTTATGATGAGCTTATTCGTTAAAAGTAATTGAGCCTTTTCTGAATTCTATTATGTATGATTTATATAGCTATGTAATGTTTTCCGATCTATGGGTTTTCTTTGGCCAAGTTGATCTATCGATCTTCAGTGGAAGTGGTGCATAGTAGAGGGTTCAATCTTGTGGTGTCCTAACCTAGGGACAGAAGAGGTAGCGAGGCATTGTATTGTTGCTACTAAGGATAAAACGATGGGGTCTGAATATATTGCATGCCTTATATTGTCTACATTATGTCATCTTGCTTAAAGCGTTACTTTGTTTGTCATGAACTTAATATCATAGATGCATGTTGGATAGCGGTTGATTTGTGGAGTAATAGTAGTAGATGGAGACAGGAGTCGGTTTACTTGTCACGTGCCTAATGCCTATTTCACAACCCTAGAACTTTTAGTGCTAATGATTTTTTTGGTGTAGTTAATTGCATCAACATATTCATGTCATCATATTTATTTTCTGAAAATTGAATTGAGGATTTGTGAAAGCCTCAAATTTTAAATAAAAGGGGCAATGACCCGAAAATTGCATTCTATGATTCCAAATTGTTCCTTTTAAAGTTTTAAGAATTTTGGCAAGACTTATATATAAAACCAAAATTTAGGAACATTTTATGGAATATTTTGGGCATTGAATTTAAATCAATACTATATTTGAATCTAAACTTATGTTCAAAATATATAATGGATACATATTCAAATAACCTGGAAGATTTTGTGTGCATTTGGAATAATCCAATTAGCAATATAAAAATATTCAGAGGATAGTTGGCACTATTTTGAATTTATTTTGAATTTTGAAATAGTAGCAAAATAAATAAATAAATGAACCAAAGAAAAAAATAGAAAACTTACCTATCCTAGGAAGGAAGCCGGCCCAACCCACCAGGGGCGTCGTGGTCATCTTCAACCTCTACCTACTAGCACATGCGAAGTGACGCACGCGCGCACTGGGGGCGTCACCTCGTGCTTCACGTTGGAGGCTGCCCCTCTCCCTTATCCTCGCGCCGCTCGACCACCACAACCCCCTATGTACATTCCCCCATCTCTACTCTCCTCCTTGCTTCCCTCGAGCTCTTCTTCACCGCCACGGCCATCAGAAACCATTGTCGATTCGTCGTCGCCTGAGCCTCCCCGAGCAAGCTGAGCCCCTCGTCACCACCGTGAGCTCACCATCCTTCTCCCTCTTTTCCCGTGATGTAGCCACCACCTCCCTGAGCCCGCGGTCGCCGCCCGCCATGACCAACGAGAGCGGAGCTCCAGAGCTCCCCGACTCAAATTTGCGTGTCTCACTTCCTACTATCTCGGGCCTCGCCGGTGTTGAGCCACCGGTGGGTTTGGCCTCGCTGACCATAGGTTGACCTCTCTGGGTCAGTGACACGTGGGGATAGCACGTGACTTAATTAGGCTGAGGATTTAATTAAGCTAATTAACTTCAGTTAAATAAATGAGCCAGTGATAGTGGGGCCCCTGTGTGCTAATTGATTTAGTTAGAATTAAACTGATACAAATTAACCTTCTTAATTACTTGAGACACTAACAAGTGGGTTCCACTAGTCAAGTTTGACTGGACCGAGTCAGTTGACTTGATGACATCAGGATTACCTCATGCCGACGCAATATAGTGATTTATGTATTTAAAACAATTAGGAAATTCAAGAAAATAGTTACAACTTCAAAAATTCATATAAATTCAACCATAGCTTAGATGGAAATAAATTATATATGAAAAATTATCAGAAAAATGCAAGGAATTTGTTTATGCCATTTTCGTGCATGTTTAAACAAGTTAACATCACCAAGTAGGACATTTCATGATTAGGACCAATTTGATAAATAGTTTGGAGTTGGAATTTGATGTCTAATTGAATTCCACTTCAATTAATATGACCAAATATTGAGCTAGGAGAATTCAACACCTTAACATGCCATATCCTGCATCATGTTTGTTGCATTGCATTGAATGTGTTCTTTTCTTGTTTTGTGAGTGTTGTTCCTTCTTGGTAGACGATGGTTCCAACGATGTGACCGTTGACATTAATGAAGAGAAGTACTATCTTCAGAACTGTCAGTCAAGCAACCCCCCTTGAGCATACTAATATAAACCCACTCTCTCGCTCCTGCTCTCTTTTATTGCATTAGGACAACCACAATTCAAATGATACATGTTCTCGGTAGTTGAACCCATTCCTTTGCATGACCTGTCCTTGCCATAGTAAATAGTTGAAATCACTTAGCATGAGTAGCAACTGCTTGAGCCTTGTTGTGCTTACTCATCCATGTTTGCTTACTATGTCTGCTATGCTTAGAGTTGTGTCGGGTCTGATCCATCTAGATGATGAATCAGAATGGTTGTGCTCATGTCCTCCTGTGTGAGAGTTAAGTGTGTGAACATGATTTGATAAACGTAGCGATGAGAGGCCATGTAGGAGTACATGGTGGGTTGTCTCATTAGGACCATCCTTAAGAACTGAGTTGTGTGTATGTTATCCAAGACAAGATACTACCATGCATTGGGATACTTAATCGACCCTCTTGGCTTATTAATCGCCTAGATTTCTGTCCAGGAGTTGCAACTAGTTTCTGGTGTTTGTAGGAAAAGTGTTGGCGGTCGTGTTTAGCTCTGCCCGACGGGGTAAGCATCAGTGCGGTAGATACACAATGGCATGGTGTACCAAGTGTCACCCGGATGGTGGGCCTGTCGAACCCTCCACACATCGTTTTAGGCCGTAGAGGAAACTTCGGTCGGACTTCCTTGCGGGTTCAGTTTCAAATAGGCGATAAACCTGGACTAGGGTCTTGTGTGGTTAACAGTCGCGGCCGACGCCCATGCCAGTGCTTCCGCTTGAAGGTTGCCGAGATGCATGATGTGCATATGGTGATAAGTGGTGAGAGCGTGTGTGAAGAAGTATACCCCTGCAGGGTGAATTAATCTATTCGAATTGTCGCGTCCTCAGATATGGACTACTTGGAAATATTATGTGGTACATAGGCAACTCGAAATGGATACTCTGAAATATGCAAGATAAGTGTGAGTGCTATGGATGGCCTTCTCATAAGGAGACGAGATTGGATCGATAGTGGTGTATTGATTTAGTGAATATATGGACTCGTGTGTGCTACCCCACCTCAAAGGAAGTGTTCGTCATCGTAGTACGGGTTAGCCAAGAGTCAAAGCTAGTTTGCTGCAATTAAACTCCACAACCCCTTCATTGATATTGATGCATATGTAGATAGTTTTGATGTAAGTCCTGTTGAGTACCTTTGTACTCGCGGATGCTTAATTTATGTTTTTGCACAGGAGACATTAGTCTCACTATTTGTTCTACACGATGTGTTGGATGTTGACCGGAATAGCTTGGGAATCCTAGCCGGAGGCCTCTCTACTTTGTTAGGGTCATTGTAGATTTTCAGGCTCCTCCAGCCACTTTTATTAGATGTCTGTACTCAGACATACTATGCTTCCGCTCGATGGTTGTATGACTTGAGTGTTGGGTCATGTGACCCCTGTTTGTAATATCACACTATGTTGACTCTTATGAGTCTTTAATAAATGCTTAAGTTGTAGAGTTGTGTTGTGATGCCATGTTGTATCTACACATATCATGCATATTGTGTGTATGCTTTGAAATGTGTTAGTATGTGTGGGATTCGACACCTAGTTGTATGCCTTTAGTAGCCTTCTTTACAGGGAAATGCCTCTTTATGCTTGCATTGAGCCTTGGTAGCTTGCTACTGCTCTGGACACACTGATTGATCATCATGTATCCTTCTTTGCTGTTGTGTCTATCCCCACGAGGAAATTTCACATGGTGTAATGGAGTCCATGTAGCTTGCTATGACTCGTCTACACACATTGATGACCGACACCTACATTGCTGGGTTACGTATGGTTGTCCGTGTATGATGGTGCCACTTGGGTCTATAACTAGTCATGTCGACCTAAGTTCTCTGACATATGATTGCTAGAGACACATTCATATACGTGAGCCAAAAGACACAAATGGTCCTAACCAAGGTAAGGTTGTAGCCGTGGAGTTTACCGTGCGTGAGGCCGCAAAGTGATGTGATGTGTTACATGCTGGATTTGTATGGCTTAGGATCGGGGTCCCGACAATATTGGTATCAGAGCTTGACTACCTATAGGATAACCAAGCCAAACTGGTCGATGTTGGGTCTAGAAACTCTTTAGTTATATAAGGGAATTGCTTGTGGAAGGGAACACAAGGCTCTTTTTACTCCTTTCCTTGTGTTATTCTTATTCTAAGTCACCCTCTTCTTTATTCTACGGGATTTAAGAATTAGGATTCTCATCTATGTATCAGGAAGACGGGTTACTATGCTGGAGACCTATAGGAAAGTTGTTGTCTTCGTGATCGATGTCTCCATAAGAATCCAGTTGTTATGTTGTCAGTTTCATGCATGTTGCCTCATATTTCATGCCCATACATCCGTTATGCTATACGAGTTATCCAAGGGTTATAAAATCTGATGCAATTGCAAGCTCCTTCCTCCTATTCCCGATGTCTTTTTGGCCAGATAAAGCACACCGATTATTGTGTTAAGGTACTTTATTACCTTGACGTAGTTGTTGGAGTGTTAAGAAACCATGTTACCTCGGAAAACCACCCAATAGTCTAGTTGTGTTTTGTGTTTCTAGTGTGATAACTCTGGCCATCGTTAATGGAAGCATCCTGTGATGCTACTTAGTTAGTAGGTATTCTATTTCCGGGTTCTTGAACCCAATGATCATTCTTCTCACTCCTGTTGATAACATTTGCTCGTTCCTTTAGGATGTTAGTAACTTTGTTCTAGCCTTCAAGGTCCATGGTATATCATTCTTCCAATACCATGAACTATCATGGCAGAAGTTCTTTGCGACCTTCAACTATCATGGCAGAAGTTCTTTGCGACCTTCAACTATCATGGCAGAATTGCCCCTCTCAGTTGTATTTTGACCTTCAACTATCAGTGGATAGTCAGAATAGTTGTGCACTCGTATTCATCGATGCCTATTATTCATGTGGTCCGTCAAGCCATTCTATTTGAGAACGTCTAGGAGAAACAAACTCGAGTACCTTATCCATTTCTTGGATTGGGTCAAAGCAGTTGTAATTTACAAATCAAAATGTCAATCAAGCTTTTGTTCTATTCCACCCTGAAGTATTGATGTCTTTATGTCAAGAATATTGTGAGAATTGCACGAGCTCTTACGGGTTCTTGATACTGTGGTACTTCTCGCCATCATTGCTCATTCCTCACTCTCCGTGTGATTGTCACCGGAATATCGACAAATGAACCGGATGTGTGAAATCAATACTTCTAGCAATCATATTGCTTGGAAGTTAATGGGTAATAATTTCATCTTAATGTGTTGGTTATTGAATCACCATTCAAAGTTTGATTGTGTTACCTAGTCCATCTTTACTGGTGCACTTTTTGACCAATGAGTTAGTATTGTGTCAATCCCTCACTCTTTGATAACCATCGTCTTTCCCTCAAAAGCAAGATTGTTCTCGAGCTCAATAACATAAGAGTGGTTCATGATTTTCCGAATATCTTCTCGGAAGTATTACCAGGTTATTCCTGACTGTTATGTTGAATTCGTGATCAAGTTGGTTTTTCTATAAACCACCCCTTCTCCAAGAATACATGTTGGATACCCCTGAAACTAGTTTGTTAAGCTAAACAACAACTTGGAGAGTTTGAAGATAAAAGCTTCGTCTGACTTAGTTTATTTCAAAGGGATATCTTTGTGTGTGTGTGTTGAAGAAAGATGATATCTTCATCGATTGATTCTTGTGATCAATTGTTGCCTCTATTGTCTTGCCAATCTTTGATTTGAGTATGGGTTATCGTCAAATCAAATCAGAACCAAAGATCTTCGTGATGTTGTTTTACTCGTGGTTAATCCCTCGAGCTTACATCATTATATTCTTTGATCTGACCAGTACCATTATATTGCTCACATAGTTGTGGATTTCCATTTATATGGATATCTTGATGAACTGTTGTTGAGACCATCGACAACATTTTCATTCGTTCCATGATTTATGCTGAACATTAAGCTAGTGTTGGAAACTTTGGTAGGCATTATCTTCATGTGTCATACATGAAGCATATGTGTGGTGTAAGAAGTGACTTTCTCTAAATTCATGAGCATTTGATGCAAGTTGCCGCTATGAATTCGAGAAAAGTTATTTTGCTTCCTGTGGAATCATCTCAAGTGAGTCATGCATCTGCGAAGTATGTTGTTGGTTTGATAGCTTTGCAACCTCCACTCCATATGTATCTCCTAGCACACAAAGCCACTGGTTGCCTTGTTAAAGGAAAATGAACTCGGTAGTGTTTTGTTGTAATACTTCTACGTGATCATGCTTGTCTTGGGCAGTGTGTTCACATGTGCCTTGCAATCCAGCTCATGTTTTGGAGTTGGCTTCCGGTTCATCTCTGATGACCCACAAGTATAGGGGATCAATCGTAGTCCTTTCAATAAATAAGAGTGTCAAACCCAACGAGGAGCAGAAGGATCTGACAAGTGGTTTTCAGCAAGGTAAAATCTGCAGGCACTGAAATTGTCGGTAACAAGTGATTATGTGGTGAGATGATTCGTAGCAAGCAACAAGTAACAAAAGTAGAAACGGTACAACAAAGTGGCCCAATCCCTTTTGTAGCAAGGGACAAGCCTGGACAAAGTATTATAGGAGGAAAAACGCTCCTGAGGACACACGGGAAGTTCTGTCATGCTAGTTTTCATCATGTTCATATGATTCGCGTTCGTTACTTTGATAGTTTGATATGTGGGTGGACCAGCGCTTTGGTACTACCCTTACTTGGATAAGCATCCCACTTATGATTAACCCCTCTCGCAAGCATCCGCAACTACGAAAGAAGAATTAAGACAAAGTCTAACCATAGCATTAAACTAGTGGATCCAAATCATCCCCTTACGAAGCAACGCATAAACTAGGGTTTAAGCTTCTGTCACTCTAGCAACCCATCATCTACTTACTACTTCCCAATGCCTTCCTCTAGGCCCAAATAATGGTGAAGTGTTATGTAGTCGACGTTCACATAACACCACTAGAGGAAAAACAACATACAACATATCAAAATACCGAACGAATACCAAATTCACATGACTACTATTAGCATGACTTATCCCATGTCCTCAGGAACCAAAGTAACTACTCACAAAGCATAATCATATTCATGACCAGAGAGGTAATGAGTAGCATCAAGGATCTGAACATAAACTCTTCGACCAAGTAATCCAACTAGCATCAACTACAAAGAGTAATCAACACTACTAGCAACCTTACAAGTACCAATCGGAGTCGCGAGACGGAGATTGGTTACAAGTGATGAACTAGGGTTTGGAGATGAGATGGTGTTGATGAAGATGTTGATGGTGACGAGTCCCCTCCGATGAGAGGAGTGTTGGTGATGACGATGGTCACGATTTCCCCCTCCGGGAGGGAAGTTTCCCCAGCAGGATCGTCCTGCCGGAGCTCTAGATTGGTTCTGCTCAAGTTCCGCCTCGTGGTGGCCGCGAATCCACGAAAAAGCTCCTCTCTGATTTTTTTCTGGATGAAACCCTTCATATAGCAGAAGAGGGGGGCCAGTGGGCGAGCAGGCTGCCCACAAGCCCTCATGGCGCAGCCTGGGGGGGGTGGCCACGCCGTGCAGGCTTGTGGCCACCTGCTGGCGCCCCTCTGGCGCTTCTTCGGCCCAGTATTTTTTTATAAATCCGGAAAAAAATCCTCGTTGATTTTTACGGCGTTTGGAGTTGCGCATAATAGGTATCTCAACTTTGCTCCACTTTCAGGCCATAATTCCAGTTGCCGACATTCTCCCTCTTCATGTAAACCTTGCAAAATAAGAGAGAAAAGGCATAAGTATTGTACCGTGAAGTGAAATAACAGCCCAAGAAGCGATAAACATCAACATGAAAACATGATGCAAAATGGACGTATCAACTCCCCCAAGCTTAGACCTCACTTGTCCTCAAGCGAAAGCCTAGCTCAATAAATATGTCCACATGTTTAGGGAGAGAGGTGTCGAGAAAACAAGATACGAACATGCATGCATCATGATCAAGATCAGAACAACAATACCAACATATAATCTCTCATGCTAAAGTGATAATTCCTTCACAAGGTAAAGCATGGATCAAGAACCTTACCAAGAAGTAACAACCGATAGCCTTTAGTCATTGAAGCAATTGCAATTTATCACAACATCAGAAAGAGTCAAATAAGAGCTTGTAAAGCAAATCCACATACTCAATCATTCTTTCGTTCTCTGCAATTGCTACAACTCACGTGGTACTCATGAGATCAAAGTTTCAGCTGGACACAGAGAAAGATAGGGGCTTACAGTTTTGCCTCCCAACTGCTTACCTCAAGGGTAATGTCAACAATAATAATTCATGAATACTTACCTCCAAGTTGACATATGAATATAGATATTTCCCAAGCATATGACGTTAGCCAAGACAAAGGCGAAATAGGGAATTGGTGAAGATCACCATGACTCTTTCAAGGGAAAAAAGTAAAGGTACAAGATAGGCCCTTCGCAGAGGGAAGCAGAGGTTGTCATGCGCTTTTGAGGTTTGGATGCGTGTCCTCTTAGTGTGGAGGAACGTCACTTTATATCGCCTCCTGTGATAAAGAACTTTATTATGCAGTCTGTCGCCTTTATGTCTTCCTCATCACAGGTTCGTACAAAGCTTATTTTCCACACACTAATAGATCATACATATTAGAGAGAAATTTTTATTGCTTGCACCGATGCCAACTTACTTGAGGGATCTTATTTAATCCATAGGTAGGTATGGTGGACACTCATGGGAAAACTGGGTTGATGGTTTATGGATGGACAAGTAGTATCTATACTTAGTGCGGGAGGTTTGGCTAACGTGAGGTGGAAGCAAACATCACATGCTAAGGGATCTCTAATCATATAACATTGTTTGGAACCAAGCAAACACAATTCATTATGTTGTCTTCCTTGTCCAACATCTACTTCTAGATATGTAATAGTTTAGTGAGTGTTCACAAACATAGATGGTGTCAGAGATGATATATTTATATGTGAACCTCTCCTTCTTTATCACTTCCTATTAATTGCAACCATGACCAAGGTCTACGTTTTCCTACCCTCAACAAGTTTCAATCCTCATTCTTTTTATTTGTGAAGCCATCACTTCCCATAAGATCATTACATGATCTTTCATGCTTTTGTTCTATTCTCACTCTTTTGATCATAGCAAGAGGCAAATCCCTTCAACTAAGACACTCTTTATTATATGGCTCACGAGCTCAAATACATCGGGGGGGGGGGGGCACAAAGCAAAACTCAAGACTAAAACACTAAGAATTTTAAACTACTAGAGAAAGAGAAAACTGAAAAGGAAAACTAAAACAAAGGTAAAGGCAAAAGATGTGATGATGATACGATACGGGGGCAACTCCCCCAAGCTTGGCACAAGCCAAGGGGATTGCCCATACCAATGCTTAGTTGTCTTCCTTTGGTGGTGACGGTGGTGGAGTTGTTGAAGAGGTCTTGAGCTTGTTTAATTTCCACTTGAGCATAAAATTCTGCTCCCTTAGATCATCATTTTCCTCTTCAAGGTTCAACACCCTTTGGCATAATTCCTGCTTACTCTCATGCAAGAAACGAGAAGGGATAAACAAAGTCTTGGACTTCTTCCTTGAGTCAGGGAGGCTCGACTTCTTGAACTCCACATGAGTGTGTCCAGGTTGAGGTAGAGGAGCCTCCTCTTCATCGGAACTTGTTTGTTCCTTCCCCTTCGGATCGTAATCTTCTTCCTCATCAGTTGTCCAGCCATAAGGATCCAAGTCCCCATAGACCTTTGGGTTAGCAAGGTAATCAGCCACATAGCTCTCCCCCTCTGAATCCTGAGAAGACATCTTGACCTAGATTTGCGGGAGAAAACAGGCTCGAAACAAAAAAGAGAGGAAATTTGCGTGATGTAGGGGTCAGACCAAACAGAAGTATATATAATGATTTTTTTCAGACCAGAAGGAGTACCCCGCACGAAAACGGAGTCCGGGAGGCGCACGAGGTGGCCACAAGCCCTCACGGCGCGGCCAGGGGGTGGGCCCGCGCCGTGCAGGCTTGTCGCCTCCTCGCGCACTTTCCGGACTACTTCCATTTTTTGTATTTTTTCAAATATTCCAAAACGGAGAAAATTTCCTACTGGAAAAGTTTTGGACTCTGTTTTCTTACCGAATCACATACCTCTTCGTTTTCGGAGTCTGAAACAGGCTGATAAATATCCCTTAGGTATTCTTCCGGAGTTATGGTATTGATATTATTGCTTTCAACATTTATGGGAGTACCTGAGATATAATGCTTGATTCTCTGCCCATTTACCACTCTCGGACAATTACCTTCCGTGTTGTTGATCTTGATAGCACCGGAACGATATACTTCCTCAACAACATAGGGACCTTCCCATTTAGAGAGAAGCTTACTTGCAAAGAATCTTAAACGAGAGTTATATAGCAAGACATAATCACCTACATTGAACTCACGCTTTTGTATCCTCTTATAATGCCACCTCTTAACCTTCTCTTTGAACAGCTTGGCATTCTCATATGCCTGAGTTCTGCACTCATCAAGCGAGCTAATATCAAATAACCTCTTTTCACCGGCAAGTTTGAAATCAAAGTTGAGCTCTTTGATTGCCCAATAAGCTTGATGCTCTAGCTCAAGAGGTACATGACATGCTTTACCGTACACCATTTTGTACGGAGACATGCCCATGGGATTCTTATAGGCAGTTCTATAAGCCCACAGTGCATCATCGAGCTTCTTAGACCAATTTTTTCTAGACCTGTTGACAGTCTTTTGTAGAATCAGATTAATCTCTCTATTACTTAGCTCTACTTGACCATTGGACTAAGGGTGATAGGGAGACGCAATTCTATGGTTGACATCATACTTAGCAAGCGTTTTACGAAAGCACCATGAATGAAGTGTCAACCATCGTCAGTCATTAGATATCTAGGGACTCCAAATCTAGGGAAGATAACTTCTTTCAGCATCCTGATAGAGGTGTTGTGATCAGCACTACTAGTGGGGATAGCTTCTACCCACTTAGTGACATAATTAACAGCAACTAGGATATGAGCATACCCGTTGGATTTTGGAAAAGGTCCCATATAATCAAATCCCCAGACATCAAATGGTTCAATGACAAGTGAATAGTTCATAGGCATTTCCTAACATTTGTTAATATTACCTATTCTTTGACATTCGTCACAAGACAAGACAAACTTACGTGCATCCTTGAAGAGAGTGTGCCAATAAAAACCTGATTGCAATACATTGTGTGCAGTTCTATCTCCCGCATGGTGTCCTCCGTAGGCCTCGGAGTGACACTTCTGTAGGATCTGTCCATGTTCATGTTCAGGTACACAACATCTAATAACACCATCTACCCCTTCCTTATAAAGGTGAGGATCATCCCAAAAGTAATGTCTCAAGCCAAAGAAGAATTTCTTCTTCTGCTGGTACGTGAAACTAGGTGGTATGTATTTGGCAACGATATAGTTTGCACAATCAGCATACCACGGTGCACTACGTGAAGCATTGATGACATCCAGTTGCTCACCGGGAAAGCTATCATCAATAGGTTGTGGGTCACCAAGAATGTTCTCCAACCTAGACAAGTTATCTACTACTGGGTTATCAGCACCCTTTTTGTCGACAACATGCAAATCAAACTCTTGTAGCAAGAGAACCCATCTGATAAGTCTAGGTTTAGCGTCTTTCTTATGCATGAGGTACTTAATAGCAACATGATCAGTGTGAATAGTGACTTTGGAATCAACTATGTAAGACCTGAATTTTTCACATGCAAACACGACTGCTAAAAATTCCTTCTCCGTAGTAGCATAGTTTCTTTGGGCACTGTCTAGAGTTTTACTAGCGTAGTGAATAACATTCAACTTCTTATCGACTCTTTGCCCTAGAACAGCACCAATAGCATAATCACTAGCGTCACACATGATCTCAAAAGGTAAGTTCCAATCAGGTGGTTGAACAATAGGTGCAGTTATCAAAGCCCTCTTAAGTATTTCGAAGGCTTCCTCACAATCATCGTCAAAAACAAAAGGAATATCCTTTTGTAAGAGATTGGTAAGAGGCCTATAAATCTTAGAGAAGTCTTTGATGAATCTTCTATAGAAACAACATGACCAAGGAAACTTCTTATACCTTTGATATCTCTGGGGTATGGCATATTTTCGATTGCATCAACCTTAGCCTTATCGACTTTAATACCTCTTTCAGAAAATTTATGTCCTAAGATGATGCCTTCATTAACCATAAAGTGGCACTTCTCCCAATTCAAGACAAGATTGGTGTCTTTACATCTCTACAAGACTCGATCAAGGTTGCTGAGGCAATCATAAAAAGAAGACCCGTAAACGGAGAAGTCATCCATGAAAACCTCAACAATCTTTTCGCAAAAGTCAGAGAATATAGCCATCATACATCTTTTAAAGGTGGCACGTGATACGTCTTCGTCGTATCTATAATTTTTGATTGTTTCATGCCAATATTCTACAACTTTCATATACTTTTGGCAACTTTTTATACTATTTTTGGGACTAACATATTGATCCAGTGCCAGTTCCTGTTTGTTGTATGTTTTTTGTTTCGCAGAATATCCATACCAAACGAAGTCCAAACGCAATAAAAATTTATGGGGATTTTTTTGGAATATTTATGATTTTTGGGAAGAAGAATCAACGTGAGATGATGCACGGAGTGCCCACAAGCCCACCAGCCGCGACCAGGGGGTGGGCCTGCGGCTGGCAGGCTTGTGGCCACTCCTTAAGGCGGTTGGTGCCCTTCTTTCACCGCAAGAAATATAATATCCGGAAGAAAATCGTGTTAAAATTTCAGCCCAATCGGAGTTATGGATCTCCGGGAATTTAAGAAACGGTGAAACGCAGAATCTGGGAGCGCAGAAACAGAAGGACACAGAGAGAGAGATCCAATCTCGGAGGGGCTCTCGCCCCTCCGCCGCCACGGAGACCATGGACCAGAGGGGAATACCTTCTCCCATCTAGGGAGGAGGTTAAGGAAGAAGAAGGAGGAGGGGGGCTCTCTCCCCCTCTCCCCCGGCGGTGCCGGAACGCCGCCCGGGACATCATCGTGTGACAGCGATCTACACCAACACCTCCGTCATCTTCACCAACATCTCCATCATCTTCTCCCATCTATATTCAGCGGTTCACTCTCCCGCAACCCGCTGTACCCTCTACTTGAACATGGTGCTTTATGCTACATATTATTATCCAATGATGTGTTGCTATCCTATGATGTCTGAGTATATTATCATTGTCCTATCGGTGATTGATGAATTGCAATGATTGGTCTAATTTGCTTGTGGTTATGTTGCTGTCCTTTGGTGCCCATCATATGATCGCGTGCGTGGATCACACCATAGGGTTAGTTGTATGTTGATAGGACTATGTATTGGCAGGCTAGAGTGACAGAAGCTTCAAACCTAGCATAGAAATTGATGCATATGGGATTGAAGGGGGACCAATATATCTTATTGCTATGGTTGGGTTTTACCTTAATGAACATTAGTAGTTGCGGACGCTTGCTAATAGTTCCAATCATAAGTGCATAGAATTCCAAGTAAGGGATGACATGCTAGCAGAGGCCTCTCCCACATGATACTTTCTATCGATCTAGTAACGTAGTCAATTGCTTAGGGACAATTCCGCAACTCCTACCACCACTTTTCCACACTCATTAGACACTCGTAGTTGTTTCTTTATCTAACCAACCCCTAGTTTTATTTACATGTTCTTTACTTTCTTGCAAACCTATCATATCACTCCTACAAAGTACTTCTAGTTTCATACTTTTTCTAGGTAAAGCGAACGTAAAGTGTGCGTAGAGTTGTATCGGTGGTCGATATAACTTGAGGGAATATTTGTACTATCTTTAGCTCCTCGTTGGGTTCGACACTCTTACTTATCGAGAAGGCTACAATTGATCCCCTATACTTGTGGGTTATCAAGACCTTTTTCTGGCGCCGTTGTCGGGGAGCAATAGCGTGGGGTGAATATCCTCGTGTGTGCTTGTTTGCTTTATCACTAAGTAGATTTATTTGCTATTCTAAGTTGTTCTCTATCTTTAGTTATGGATATGGAACACGAAATACCAAAACAAGTAGGTGTACTTGCTACTCATGGAGATGGGGAACCTCCTAAAACCCTCGAGGCTCGTTATGTGGAAAATATTATGCACTTCTTTAATAATCCTGAGAAATCCCCATTCAATTATATAATGGGATACACGTTGGATCAATGTGAATACTTTAGGGATTATCGCTTGACTCAAAAAGGGAAACTTTTATGGGATCAAATCCATTTGTTGAAATGGTATGCTTGGGAACTATGCAAGAGATATGGTGTTACTTGTTGCTCTAGGATGAAGGCTCCACACCTTCCCTTTTCTTGTGAATTTAATGATCATAGAAACTTGGCTTCTTATGCTAATGGTATATATGATTACTATGATGTGGAGCAAATAGAAGAGTTTGTTGCTTTTATGGGTGCTTATGAAATTGAGGCTGTGTTTAAAGGGTGTGATGATAATGATGATGCTCCTTACCGATCTGAAAATTTGGCTATGCTTCGTTATTGTTATACTAATTATGAATATAATGCCCATATTGAACGATTTAAGGAGAAATTCTATGCTGTCCAAGAAGAGACTATTATTTTGCAGGAAACTATGGAAGAAGAAAATGCTGAAATTGTGAGATCATTAGATGAAAAAGATGAAGAGGAGAGCAAAGAACAAAAGGAGGAAGAGCGGACTAGCTACCCGTGTCCACCTTCTAATGAGAGTAACTATTCTACTCATACATTATTTAATTTCCCTTCGTTCTTACCGAAGGATGAATGCTATGATTCGTTGGATTCGTTTGAAATATCCCTTTTTGATGAACTGGATGCATGCTATGCTTGTGGCCATGTTGCCAATATGAATGATGCTTATGAAGATGATCTAGCTATAGTCCCTTATGTTAAACATGATGATTTTTGATGAATATAATATGCATGTGCTTGCGGCTCCTACTTGCAGTTATTATGAGAGAGGAACTACATCTCCACCTCTCTATGTTTCCAATACGATAAAAATGCAAGAAACTGCTTATGCTATGTATTGGCCTTTACTTGGTGTGCATGAATTGTTCTTTTATGACATGAAAATGCATAGGAAGAGAGTTAGACTTCGTCATTTCTTGATATATGTTACCTTGTGCTCACTACTAAATTTCAAATCATTGCTAATTAAAATTGGCTTTGATATACCTTGGGATCCGGGTGGATCCATTACTTGAGCACTTTATGCCTAGCTTAATGGCTTTAAAGAAAGCGCTGCATGGGAGACAACGGAAGTTTTAGAGAGTCATTTATTTCTGTTGAGTGATTTTATTAAGTTTAAAAACAAAAAAATATAGAGGGGAACTTAAAACTTTTTCAAAAATAGAAGTGATTGAAAGGTGATGCATTGCGGAAGTGAGGGTCGACCTTGAACACTTGTGTTCATGCTCATGAAAACAATGTAGAATTTTTCATGGAAGTTTCTCAGAAAAATAATTATCCCCTTGTACAATTCCTTTGTGTTTTTAAAAATAATGTGCCAAGTAAAGCCTTTACGATTAGTTTGGGTGATAGTTGTTTGATCACGTTGAGAAAAGACAGAAACTTTCTGCTCACGAAATTAATTTTCATTTTTATTCTGGAAAAGATTTTGAGTTTATTATTTTTTCTGCTGATTTATATGAAAAATTTCCAGACGTTCGTAATTTTTCATATTTTTTGAGATATCATAAGCATACAGAATATACAGATTGCTACAAACTGTTCTATTTTGACAGATTCTGTTTTCTATGCATTGTTCTCTTATTTTGATGAATCTATGGGTAGTATCGAGGGGTATGAACCATGGTGAAGTTGGATTACAGTAGATATGATGCTAATATGAATTTACAATGAGTTCACAACAGTACTTGAAGTGGTGATTTATTTTATTATACTAACGGATCTCACGAAGTTTTGTTGAGTTTTGTGTGATTGAAGTTTTCAAGTTTTGGGTGAGAACACGATGGATGAAGGAATAAGGAGAGGCAAGAACCTAAGCTTGGGGATGCCCGAGGCACCCCAAGGTAATATTCAAGGAAGACTCAAGCGTCTAAGCTTGGGGATGCCTCGGAAGGTATCCCCTCTTTCGTCTACAATCTATCAGTAATTTTACTCGGAGCTATATTTTAATTTGTCACATGATATGTGCAAATGATTGGAGCGTCTTTTGTGTTTATTTTCCCTTTTTATTTTATGCACCATGCTGGTATGAGATAGTCCTTGGTTGGCTTTATAGAATGTTTCTTGTGCTTCACTTATATCTTTTGAAGTTTGGATTGCCTGTTTCCCTACTCATAGAAAACCGCCATTTGTAGAATGCTCTTTTGCTTCACTTATATTTGTTAGAGCGGGGCATATCTTTTGTAGAAAGAATTAAACTCTCATGCTTCACTTATACCTATTTAGAGAGTCAACAGGAGTTGGTCATTCACATGGTTAGTCATAAAATCCTACATAAAACTTGTAGATCACTGAATATGATATGTTTGATTCCTTGCAATAGTTTTGCGACATGAAGATGTGATATTAGAGTCATGCTAGTGAGTAATTGTGTATTCGTAGAAATACTTGTGTTAAGGTTTGTGATTCCCTTAGCATGCATGTATGGTGAACCGTTATGTGATGAAGTTGGAGCATGATTTATTTATTGATTGTCATCCTTTGTGTGGAGGTCGGGATCGTGCGATGGTTAACTCCTACCAACCTTTCCCCTAGGAGCATGCGTGTAGTACCTTGTTTCGATGACTAATAAACTTTTGCAATAAGTATGTGAGTTCTTTATGACTAACGTTGAGTCCATGGATTATACGCACTCTCACCCTTCCACCATTGCTAGACTCTCTAGTACCGCGCAACTTTCGCCGGTGCATTACACCCACCATATAGCCTCCCTCAAAATAGCCACCATACCTACCTATTATGGCATTTTCATAGCCATTCCGAGATATATTGCCATGCAACTACCACCGTTCCGTCTCATGACATGTGCCACCACTTCCATATTGTCATTGCATGATCGTAAGATAGCTAGCATGATGTTTCCATGGCTTGTCCGTTTTTTGATGTCATTGCTATGCTAGATCATTGTCACGGTATACTACCGAAGGCATTTCATATAGAGTCATCATTGCTCTAAGTATTGAGTTTTAAGTTTGATGATCATTATTAATAGAGCATTGTCCCATGTGAGGAAATAAAAGAGGCCAGCGAAGCCCATTTACAATAAAAGAGGCCAAAGATGCCCACCAAAAAAATAATTTTTTTTTAAAAAAATGAGGCCAAAGAGCCCACAAAAAATGAGAGAAAAGAGAGAAGGGACAATTGCTACTATCCTCTTTCCACACTTGTGCTTCAAATAGCACTATGATCTTCATGACAGAGAGTCTCCTATGTTGTCACTTCCATATACTAGTGGGAAATTTTCATTATATAACTTGGCTTGTATATTCCAATGATGGGCTTCCTCAAAATTGCCCTAGGTCTTCGTGAGCAAGCAAGTTGGGTGCACACCCACTAGTTTCTTTTGTGAGCTTTCATACACTTATAAGCTCTAGTGCATCCGTTGCGTGGCAATCCCTACTCACTCACATTGATATCTATTGATGGGCATCTCCACAGCCCGTTGATACGCCTAGTTGATGTGAGACTGTCTCCTCCTTTTTTGTCTTCTCCACGGCCACCATATTCTATTCCACCTATAGTGCTATGTACATGGCTCACGCTCATGTATTGCGTGAAAGTTGAAAAGGTTTGAGAACACTAAAGTATGAAACAATTGCTTGGCTAAAACCGGGGTTGTGCATGATTTAAATACGTTGTGTGGGGAAGATGGAGCATAGTCAGACTATATGATTTTGTAGGGATAACTTTCTTTGGCCATGATATTTTGAGAAGACATGATTGCTTTGTTAGTAATGCTTGAAATATTATTGTCTTTATGTCAAATGATAGACTATTGCTTCGAGTCACTCGTATTTTAGTATTCATGCCATGATTAGATTATATGATCAAGATTATGCTAGGTAGCATTCCACATCAAAAATTATCTTTTTTTATCATTTACCTACTCGAGAACGAGCAGGAATTAAGCTTGGGGATGTTGATACGTCTCCGTCGTATCTATAATTTTTGATTGTTTCATGTCAATATTCTACAACTTTCATATACTTTTGGCAACTTTTTATACTATTTTTGGGACTAACATATTGATCCAGTGCCCAGTGCCAGTTCCTGTTTGTTGCATGTTTTTTTGTTTCGCAGAATATCCATACCAAAGGAAGTCCAAACGCAATAAAAATTTATGGGGATTTTTTTTGGAATATTTATGATTTTTGGGAAGAAGAATCAACGCGAGATGGTGCACGGAGTGCCCACAAGCCCACGAGCCGCGGCCAGGGGGTGGGCCCGCGGCTGGCAGGCTTGTGGCCACTCCTTATGGCGGTTGGTGCCCTTCTTTCGCCGCAAGAAAGATAATATCCGGAAGAAAATCGTGTTAAAATTTCAGCCCAATCTCGGAGGGGCTCTCGCCCCTCCGCCGCCATGGAGACCATGGACCAGAGGGGAAACCCTTCTCCCATCTAGGGAGGAGGTCAAGGAAGAAGAAGAAGGAGGGGGGCTCTCTCCCCCTCTCTCCCGGCGGCGCCAGAACGCCGCCCGGAACATCATCGTGTGAAGGCGATCTACACCAACACCTCCGTCATCTTCACCAAGATATCCATCATGTTCCCCCATCTATATTCAGTGGTTCACTCTCCCGCAACCCGCTGTACCCTCTACTTGAACATGGTGCTTTATGCTACATATTATTATCCAATGATGTGTTGCTATCCTATGATGTCTGAGTAGATTATCGTTGTCCTATCGGTGATTGATGAATTGCTATGATTGGTTTAATTTGCTTGTGGTTATGTTGCTGTCCTTTGGTGCCCATCATATGATCGCGCACGTGGATCACACCATAGGGTTAGTTGTATGTTGATATGACTATGTATTGGCAGGCTAGAGTGACAGAAGCTTCAAACCTAGCATAGAAATTGATACATATGGGATTGAAGGGGGACCAATATATCTTATTGCTATGGTTGGGTTTTACCTTAATGAATGTTAGTAGTTGCGGACGCTTGCTAATAGTACCAATCATAAGTGCATATAATTCCAAGTAAGTGATGACATCCTAGCAGAGGCCTCTCCCACATGATACTTGCTATCGATCTAGTAACGTAGTCAATTGCTTAGGGACAATTCCGCAACTCCTACCACCACTTTTCCACACTCATTAGACACTCGTAGTTGTTTCTTTATCTAACCAACCCCTAGTTTTATTTACGTGTTCTTTGTTGGGAACGTCTCATGGGAAACAAAAAATTTCCTACGCGCACGAAGACCTATCATGGTGATGTCCATCTACGAGAGGGGATTTCCGATCTACGTACCCTTGTAGATCGCACAACAGAAGCGTTAAGAAAGGCGGTTGATGTAGTGGAACGTCCTCACGTCCCTCGATCCGGCCCGCGAACCGTCCCACGAACCGTCCCGCGATCCGTCCCACGATCCGCTCCGGTCTAGTGCCGAACGGACGACACCTCCGCGTTCAGCACACGTACAGCTTGACGATGATCTCGGCCTTCTTGATCCAGCAAGAGAGATGGAGAGGTAGATGAGTTCTCCGGCAGCGTGACGGCGCTCCAGAGGTTGGTGGTGATCTAATCTCAGCAGGGCTCCGCCCGAGCTCCGCAGAAACGCGATCTAGAGGTAAAACCGTGGAGGTATGTGGTCAGGCTACCGTGGCAAAAGTTGTCTCAAATCAGCCCTAATACCTCAGTATATATAGGAGGGAGGGGGAGGGAAGAGGCAGCCTCAAACCCTCAAGGTTTGGCCGAAATTGGAGGTGGAGGAGTCCTACTCCAATCCTACTTGGAGTAAGATTCCACCTTCCCACTTGGAAACTCTTTCCACCTTGTGTTTTTTCCTTCTCAAACCTTATGGGCCTTAGTGGGAACTTATTCCAGCCCACTAGGGGCTGGTTTATCTCTTCCCATAGCCCATGAGACCCCATGGGGCGTGACACCCCTCCGGATGGTCCCCGGCACCCCTCCCGGCACTCCCGGTACACTACTGATGAGCCCGAAACTTTTTCGGTGACCAAAACAGGACTTCCTATATATCAATCTTTACCTCCGGACCATTCTGGAGCTCCTTGTGACGTCCTGGATCTCATCCGGGACTCCGAACAACATTCGGTAACCAACCATATAACTCAAATACGCATAAAACAACGTCGAACCTTAAGTGTGCAGACCCTGCGGGTTCGAGAACTATGTAGACATGACCCGAGTGACTCCTCGGTCAATATCCAATAGCGGGACCTGGATGCCCATATTGGATCCTACATATTCTACGAAGATCTTATCGTTTGAACCTCAGTGCCAAGGATTCATATAATCCCGTATGTCATTCCCTTTGTCCTTCGGTATGTTACTTGCCCGAGATTCGATCGTCAGTATCCGCATACCTATTTCAATCTCGTTTACCGGCAAGTCTATTTACTCGTTTCCGTAATACAAGATCCCGTGACATACACTAAGTCACATTGCTTGCAAGGCTTGTGTGTGATGTTGTATTACCGAGTGGGCCCCGAGACACCTCTCCGTCACACGAAGTGACAAATCCCAGTCTTGATCCATCTAACTCAATGGACACCTTCGGAGATACCTGTAGAGCATCTTTATAGTCACCCAGTTACGTTGCGACGTTTGATACACACAAAGCATTCCTCCGGTGTCAGTGAGTTATATGATCTCATGGTCATAGGAACAAATACTTGACACGCAGAAAACAGTAGCAACAAAATGACACAATCAACATGCTACGTCTATTAGTTTGGGTCTAGCCCATCACATGATTCTCCTAATGATGTGATCCCGTTATCAAGTGACAACACTTGCCTATGGTCAGGAAACCTTGACCATCTTTGATCAACGAGCTAGTCAACTAGAGGCCTACTAGGGACAGTGTTTTGTCTATGTATCCACACATGCACTGTGTTTCCAATCAATACAATTATAGGATGGATAATAAACGATTATCATGAACAAAGAAATATAATAATAACTAATTTATTATTGCCTCTAGGGCATATTTCCAACAGTCTCCCACTTGCACTAGAGTCAATGATCTAGTTCACATCACCATGTGATTCCAACGAATCCAACACCCATATAGTTCTCGGGTCTCATCACGTCTTGCTCGTGAGAGAGGTTTTAGTCAAAGGTTCTGAAACTTTCAGATCCGTGTGTTCTTTACAAATCTTTATGTCATCTTATAGATGCTGCTACTATGTGCTATTCAGAAATACTCCAAATATCTACTCTACTATACGAATCCGTTTCACTACTCATTGTTATTTGGATTAGTGTCAAAGGTTGCATCGACGCAACCCTTTATGAAGAACTCTTTAACCACCTCCATAACCGAGAAAAATTCCTTAGTACATCAGTTACTAAGGATAAATTTTGACCGCTGCTAGTGATTCAATCATGGATCACTCTTTGTACCTCTCAACAGACTTTGAGTCAAGGCACACATCAGGTGCGGTACTCAGCATGGCATACTTGAGATTCTACGGCCAAGGCATAGAAGACGACCTTCGTCTATTCTCTTTATTCTGCCGGGGTCAGGTTTTGAGTCTTACTCAAATTCACACCTTACAACACAACCAAGAACTCCTTCTTTGCTGATCTATTTTGAACTCCTTCAAAGATTTGTCAAGGCATGCATCTTGTTGAAACTTCTATCAAGTGTTTCGATCTATCTCCATAGATCTTGATGCTCAATGTTCAAGTAGCTCAATCCAGGTATTCCTTTGAAAAACTCCTTTCAAACAACCTTGTATGCTTTACAGAAATTCTACATTACTTCTGATCCACAATATGTCAACCACATATACTTATCAGAAATTCTATAGTGCTCCCACTCACTTCTTTGGAAATACAAGTTTCTCATAAACCTTGTACAAACCCAAAATCTTTGATCATCTCATCAAAGTGTATATTCCAACTCCGAGATGCTTGCACCAGTCCATTGAAGGATCGCTGGAGCTTGCATACTTGCTAGTATCCTTAGGATCGACAAAACCTCCTGGTTGTATCACATACAATGTTTGCTCAAGGAAACCGTCGAGGAAACAATGTTTTGACATCCTATGTGCAATATTTCATAAATAATGCAGCAACTACTAACATAATTCTAACAGACTTTTAGCATCGCTACGAGTGAGAAAGTCCCATCATAGTCAACTGTTTGATCTTGTCGGAAACTTCTTTGCGACAAGTCGAGCTTTTCTTAATAGTGACTTATCACCATCATCGTCTGTCTTCCTTTTAAAGATCCATCTTTACTCAATAGTCCTATGACCATCAAGTAGTTCTTCCAAAGTCTACACTTTGTTTTCATACATGGATCCTCTCTCGGATTTCGTGGCCTCCAGCCATTTGTCGGAATCCGGGCCCACCATTGCTTTCTCCATAACTCATAGGTTCATTTTTGCTCAACAACATGACCTCCAAGACAGGGTTACCGTACCACACTGCAGTAGTACGCGACCTTGTCAACCTACGAGATTTGTAGTAACTTGATTCGATGCTCGATGATCACCATCATCAGCTTTCACTTCAATTGGTGTAGGCACCACAGGAACGACTTCCTGCGCCCTGCTACACACTGGTTGAAGTGATGGTTCAATAACCTTATCAAGTTCTACCACCCTCCCACTCAATTCTTTCGAGAGAAACCTTTCCTCGAGAAAGGATCCGTTTCTAGAAACAAACACTTTGCTTTCGGATCTGAGATAGGAGATGTACCCAACTGTTTTGGATATCCTATGAAGATGCATTTATCCGCTTTGGGTTCGAGCTTATCAGACTGAAACTTTTTTCACATAAGTGTCGAAGCCCCAAACTTTCAAGAAACAACAGTTTAGATTTCTCTAAACCTCAGTCTATACTGTGTCATCTCAACGGAAATACACGGTGCCCTATTTAAAGTGAATGCGGTTGTCTCTAATGCATAACCCATAAACGATAGTGGTAATTCGATAAGAGACATCATAGCATGCACCATACCAAATAGTGTGTGGCTATGACGTTCAGACACGTCATCACACTATGATGTTCCAGGTGGCATGAATTGCGGAACAATTTCCACATTGTCTTAACTGCGTACCAAAACTCGTAACTCTGATATTCATTTCTATGATCATATCGTAGACAGTTTATCCTCTTGTTATGACGAACTTCACTCCTGAAACAGAATTGAACTTTTCAATATTTCAGACTTGTGATTCATTAAGTAAATACTCTTGTATCTACTCAAATCATCATTGAAGTGAGAACATAATGATATCCACTGCGTGCCTCAGCACCCATTGGACTGCATACATCAAAATGTATCACTTCCTACAAGTTACTATCTTGTTTCATCTCAATGAAAACAAGGCCTTGCTCATGTGGTATGATTTGCATGTCACTAGTGATTCAAAATCAAGTGAGTATAAAGATCCATCAGCATGGAGCCTCTTCATGCAATTTATACCAACATGACTCAAGCGGCAGTGCCACAAGTAAGTGGTACTATCATCATTACCTCGTATCTTTTGGCACCAATATCATGAACATGTGTAACACTACGATCGAGATTCAATAAACCATTGAAGGTGATTATTCAAGCAAATAGAGTAACCATTATTCTCTTTAAATGAATAATCGCATTGCAATAAACACGATCCAATCATGTTCATGCTTAACGCAAGCACCAAATAACAATTGTTTAGGTTTAACACCAATCCCGATGGTAGAGGGAGTGTGCGACGTTTGATCATATCATCCTTGGAAACACCTCCAACACGTACCGTCACCTCACCTTTAGCTAGTCTCCGTTTATGCCGTAGCTATCATTTCGTGTTACTAATCACTTAGCAACCAAACCGGTATCCAATACCCTCGTGCTACTAGGAGTACTAGTAAAGTACACATCAACATCATGTATATCAAATATACTTCTTTCGACTTTTGCCAGCCTTCTTATCTACTAAGTATCTAGAGTTGCTCCGCCTCAGTGTCTGTTCCCCTCATTACAGAAGCACTTAGTCTCGGGTTTGGGTTTAATATGGGGTCTCTTCATTAGTGCAGCAACTGCTTTGCCGTTTCACGAAGTATCCCTTCTAGCCCTTGCCTTTATCGAAACTTAGTGGTTTTACTAACCATCAACTATTGATGCTCCTTCTTGATTTCTACTTTCGCAGTGTCAAACATCGCGAATCGCTCAAGGATCATTGTATCTATCCTTGATATGTTATAGTTCATCACGAAGCTCTCACAACTTGGTGGCAGTGACTTTGGAGAACCATCACTATCTTATCTGGAAGATCAACTCCCACTTGATTCAAGCGATTGTTGTACTCAGATAATCTGAGCACACGCTCAATGATTGAGCTTTTCTCCTCTACTTCGTGGACAAAGAATATTGTCGGAGGTCTCATACCTCTTAACAAGGGCACAAGCATGAAATCACAATTTCATCTCTTTCGAACATCTCTTATGTTCCGTGACGTTTCAAAACGTCTTCGGCGCCTTGCTTCTAAGCCATTAAGTATTTTGTACTGAACTATCGTGTAGTCATCAGAAACGTGTATGTCGGATGTTCACAACATCTATAGACGACGCTCGAGGTGCAGCACACCGAGTGGTGCATTAAGGACATAAGCCTTCTGCGCAGCAACGAGGACAATCCTCGGTTTTATATACTCAGTCTGCAAAGTTTGCTACTATCAACTTTCAACTAAATTTTCTCTAGGAACATATAAAAACAGTAGAGCTATAGCGCAAGCTACATCGTAATTCGCAAAGACCATTAGACTATGTTCATGACAATTAGTTCAATTAATCATATTACTTAAGAAATCCCACTCAAAAAGTACATCTCTCTAGTCATTTGAGTGGTACATGATCCAAATCCACTATCTCAAGTCCGATCATCACGTGAGTCGAGAATAGTTTCAGTGGTAAGCATCTCTATGCTAATCATATCAACTATACGATTCATGCTCGACCTTTCGGTCTCATGTGTTCCGAGGCCATGTCTGCACATGCTAAGCTCGTCAAGCTTAACCCGAGTGTTCCGCGTGTGCAACTGTTTTGCACCCGTTGTATGTGAACGTTGAGTCTATCACACTCGATCATCACGTGGTGTCTCGAAACGAAGAACTGTCGCAACGGTGCACAGTCGGGGAGAACACAATTTCGTCTTGAAAATTTAGTGAGAGATCACCTCATAATGCTACCGTCGTTCTAAGCAAGATAAGGTGCATAAAGGATTAACATCACATGCAATTCATAAGTGACATGATATGGCCATCATCATGTGCTTCTTGATCTCCATCACCAAAGCACCGGCACGATCTTCTTGTCACCGGCGTCACACCATGATCTCCATCAAAGTGTCGCCATCGGGGTTGTCGTGCTACTCATGCTATTACTACTAAAGCTACGTCCTAGCAATATAGTAAACACATCTGCAAGCACAAACGTCAGTTTAAAGACAACCCTATGGCTCTTTCCTGTTGCCGTACCATCGACGTGCAAGTCGATATTAACTATTACAACATGATCATCTCATACATCCAATATATCACATCACATCGTTGGCCATATCACATCACAAGCATACCCTGCAAAAACAAGTTAGACGTCCTCTAATTGTTGTTGCATGTTTTACGTGGTGACCATGGGTATCTAGTAGGATCGCATCTTACTTACGCAAACACCACAACGGAGATATATGAATTGCTATTTAACCTCATCCAAGGACCTCCTTGGTCAAATCCGATTCAACTAAAGTTGGAGAAACCGACACTCGTCGGTCATCTTTGAGCAACGGAGTTACTCGTAGCGATGAAACCAGTCTCTCGTAAGCGTACGAGTAATGTCGGTCCGAGCCGCTTCGATCCAACAATACCGCAGAATCAAGAAAAGACTAAGGAGGGCAGCAAAATGCACATCACCGCCCACAAAAACTTTTGTGTTCTACTCGAGATTACATCTACGCATGAACCTAGCTCATGATGCCACTGTTGGGAACGTCGCATGGGAAACAAAAAATTTCCTATGCGCACGAAGACCTATCATGGTGATGTCCATCTACGAGAGGGGATTTCCGATCTACGTACCCTTGTAGATCGCAGATCAGAAGTGTTAAGAAACACGGTTGATGTAGTGGAACGTCCTCACATCCCTCGATCCGCCCCGCGAACCGTCCCGCGATCCGTCCCATGATCCGCTCCGATCTAGTGCCGAACGGACGGCACCTCCGCGTTCAGCACACGTACAGCTCGACGATGATCTCAACCTTCTTGATCCAGCAAGAGAGACGGATAGGTAGATGAGTTCTCCGGCAGCGTGACGGCGCTCCGGAGGTTGGTGGTGATCTAATCTCAGCAGGGCTCCGCCCGAGCTCCGCAGAAACGCGATCTAGAGGTAAAACCGTGGAGGTATGTGGTCAGGCTACCGTGGCAAAAGTTGTCTCAAATCAGCCCTAATACCTCAGTATATATAGGAGGGAGGGGGAGGGAAGAGGCAGCCTCAAACCCTCAAGGTTTGGCCGAAATTGGAGGTGGAGGAGTCCTACTCCAATCCTACTTGGAGTAGGATTCCACCTTCCCACTTGGAAACTCTTTCCACCTTGTGTTTTTTCCTTCTCAAACCTTATGGGCCTTAGTGGGAACTTATTCCAGCCCACTAGGGGCTGGTTTATCTCTTCCCATAGCCCATGAGACCCCTTGGGGCGTGACACCCCTCCCGATGGTCCCCAGCACCCCTCCCGACACTCCCGGTACACTACTGATGAGCCCGTAACTTTTCCTGTGACCAAAACAGGACTTCCGATATATCAATCTTTACCTCCGGACCATTCCGGAGCTCCTCGTGACGTCCTGGATCTCATCCGGGACTCCGAACAACATTTTGTAACCAACCATATAACTCAAATACGCATAAAACAACGTCAAACCTTAAGTGTGCAGACCCTGCGGGTTCGAGAACTATGTAGACATGACCCGAGTGACTCCTCGGTCAATATCCAATAGCGGGACCTGGATGCCCATATTGGATCCTACATATTCTACGAAGATCTTATCGTTTGAACCTCAGTGCCAAGGATTCATATAATCCCGTATGTCATTCCCTTTGTCCTTCGGTATGTTACTTGCCCGAGATTCCATCGTCAGTATCCGCATACCTATTTCAATCTCGTTTACCGGCAAGTCTATTTACTCGTTTCCGTAATACAAGATCCCGTGACATACACTAATTCACATTGCTTGCAAGGCTTGTGTGTGATGTTGTATTACCGAGTGGGCCCCGAGACACCTCTCCGTCACACGAAGTGACAAATCCCAGTCTTGATCCATACTAACTCAAGACACCTTCGAAGATACCTATAGAGCATCTTTATAGTCACCCAGTTACGTTGCGACGTTTGATACACACAAAGCATTCCTTCGGTGTCAGTGAGTTATATGATCTCATGGTCATAGGAACAAATACTTGACACGTAGAAAACAGTAGCAACAAAATGACACGATCAACATGCTACGTCTATTAGTTTGGGTCTGGCCCATCACATGATTCTCCTAATGATGTGATCCCATTATCAAGTGACAACACTTGCCTATGGTCAGGAAACCTTGACCATCTTTGATCAACGAGCTAGTCAACTAGAGGCCTACTAGGGACAGTGTTTTGTCTATGTATCCACACATGCACTGTGTTTCCAATCAATACAATTATAGCATGGATAATAAACGATTATCATGAACAAATATATATAATAATAACTAATTTATTATTGCCTCTAGGGCATATTTCCAACATTCTTTACTTTCTTGCAAGCCTATCCTATCACTCCTACAAAGTACTTCTAGTTTCATACTTGTTCTAGGTAAAGTGAACGTAAAGTGTGCGTAGAGTTGTATCGGTGGTCGATAGAACTTGAGGGAATATTTGTCCTATCTTTAGCTCCTCGCTTGGTTCGACACTCTTACTTATGGAGAAAGGCTACAATTGATCGCCTATACTTGTGGGTTATCAGCAGGTGCATTATATAAGCCAAAAGGCATACGTCTATAAGCAAAGGTACCGAAAGGGCAGGTGAAAGTGGTTTTCTCCTGGTCAGATTGTGCAACTAGTATTTGGGAGAAACCAGAATAACCGTCTAGAAAGCAGAAGTGTGTGTGTTTAGACAGTCTTTCTAGCATTTGGTCGATAAAAGGCAAAGGGTAATGATCTTTCCTAGTGGCTTTATTCAATTTCCTAAAATCGATCACCATCCTATAGCCAGTAATAATCCTCTGTGGGATCAATTCATCCTTATCATTAGGGACAGCGGTAATACCTCCCTTCTTAGGGACGCAATGCACCGGACTCACCCAATCACTATGAGCAACATGATAGATAATACCCGCTTCCAGGAGCTTTAGTATTTCTTTTCTTACTACTTCTTTCATCTTAGGATTTAATCTCCTTTGATGATCAGCAACTGGTTTGGAATCAGGATCAGTTTTAATCTTGTGCTGGCATAGGGTAGGACTAATGCCCTTAAGATCATCAAGAGTATATCCAATAGCAACACGGTGCTTTCTCAGAGTTTTTAGCAACTTCTTTTCTTCATGCTCTGATAGGGTAGCACTAATTATAACAGGATATATATCTTTTTCATCAAGATAGGCATACTTAAGAGTATCAGGCAACTGTTTAAGCTCGAACACAGGATCACCCTTTGGTGGGGGTGGATCCCCAAGAAGTTCAACAGGAAGATTATTCTTAAGGATAGGATATTGTTCTAAGACAACTCTATCTATCTCATCCCTTTCATCCATATGCATATCATTTTCATGCTCAAGCAAGTATTGCTCTAAGGGATTAGTAGGAGGCACGGCAATAGAAGCTAAGGCAATAGTTTCATCCTTACTAGGCAACTCTTTTTCATGAGGTTGTCTACCAAACTTGGAGAAATTGAACTCATGTGACACACCTTCAAAGCCAACAGTGACAATTTGCTTCTCACAATCAATATGAGCACTGACAGTATTGAGAAAAGTTCTACCAAATATGATGGGACAAAAGCTGTCTTGTGCGGTAGCAAGAACGAGGAAATCAGCAGGATACTTCATTTTACCACATAAGACTTCAACATCCCTAACAATTTCCACAGGGCAGATAGTATCTCTATTGGCAAGCTGAATAGTGACATCAATGGGCTCTATCTCAACAGGTGCAATCTCATCTTTGATTTCATCATATAAGGATTGAGGTATTGCAGTAACACTAGCACCCACGTCACATAAGCCATGATAACAATGATCTCCTATCTTAACAAAAACAACATGCATGCCAACAACATGCCTATGTTTGTCTCTAGCGTGAGGTTTAGCAATTCTAGCAGCATCTTCACAGAAGTGAATATTATGTCCCTCAACATCGTCGGACAGAAGATCTTTGATGATAGCAATGCTAGGTTCAACTCTAATTTGCTCAGGGGGTGTAGGTGTTCTAATGTAGCCTCTACGTATCAGAGTTGAAGCTTTATAATGATCCTTTATCCTAACAGGGAAAGGTGGTTTCTCAATGTAAGCACTGGGAACAACAGGACCATTATAGGCAATGACTTTCTCTTCAACTGGAGTGGGTTTAACTACATTGACTTCTAAAGGAGGATGATATTTAAACCACTTATCTTTGGGGAGATCAATATGAGCAGCAAAGGATTCACACAATGAAGCTACTATCTCAGAGTCAAGTCCATACTTAGCGCTAAAGTCACTAAAAGTATTTGTCTCAACAAAGGATTTAACGCAATCAAACGTGAAATTCATACATGACTCCTTACCTTCTTCAAGCTCCCAATCTTCAGAGTTGCGTTTAATTCTCTCCAATAAATTCCATTTGAAGTCAATATCTCTCTTCAAAAAAGAACCGGTACAAGAAGTGTCAAGCACGGTGCGATCATCATGAGAAAGCCGAGCATAGAAGTTCTGAATGATAATTTCTCTCGAGAGCTCATGATTGGGGCATGAATATAACATTTATTTAAGCCTCCCCAAGCTTGAGCGATGCTTTCTCATGTCAATGCCTTATCCTTCAAAGATAAAGGAAAGACCTTCTTATTGACCTCATCCTTGGGCAAACATGCAAGCTTAAATAAACCGCAAACTTCATCTACATAGATTAGATGCAAGTCTGGATGTGATGTTCCATCTCCTGTAAAAGGATTAGCCGGCAGTTTCTCAAGCATACCCGAAGGAAATCCAAAGCAAATATTTTTAGTAGATGCAGAAGGTTGAGGAGCAACTATTTGTGCTTCCGTTCGAGGTGAAGATACCCCGAACAAGCCCCTCAAAGGATTAGTATCCATAATGACAAGTGACAATAAATTTCAGCACACTATATGAATGTTTCCTTACCAAGTTCCACTTACCAAAGGCGCTTCACTCCCTGGCAACGGCACCAGAAAAGAGTCTTGATGACCCACAAGTATAGGGGATCAATCATAGTCCTTTCGATAAGTAAGAGTGTCGAACCCAACGAGGAGCAGAAAGATCTGACAAGTGGTTCTCAACAAGGTAAAATCTGCAGGCACTGAAATTGTCGGTAACAAGTGATTATGTGGTGAGATGATTCGTAGCAAGCAACAAGTAACAAAAGTAGCAACGATGCAGCAAAGTGACCCAATCCCTTTTGTAGCAAGGGACAAGCCTGGACAAAGTCTTATAGGAGGAAAAACGCTCCCGAGGACACACGAGAAGTTCTGTCATGCTAGTTTTCATCATGTTCATATGATTCACGTTCGTTACTTTGATAGTTTGATATGTGGGTGGACCAGCGCTTTGGTACTACCCTTACTTGGACAAGCATCCCACTTATTATTAACCCCTCTCGCAAGCATCCGCAACTACGAAAGAAGAATTAAGACAAAGTCTAACCATAGCATTAAACTAGTGGATCCAAATCAGCCCCTTACGAAGCAACGCATAAACTAGGGTTTAAGCTTCTGTTACTCTAGCAACCCATCATCTGCTTACTACTTCCCAATGCCTTCCTCTAGGCCCAAATAATGGTGAAGTGTTATGTAGTCGACGTTCACATAACACCACTGGAGGGAAAACAACATACAACATATCAAAATACCGAACGAATACCAAATTCACATGACTACTATTAGCATGACTTATCCCATGTCCTCAGGAACCAAAGTAACTACTCACAAAGCATAATCATATTCATGACTAGAGAGGTAATGAGTAGCATCAAGGATCTGAACATAAACTCTTCCACCAAGTAATCCAACTATCATCAACTACAAAGAGTAATCAACACTACTAGCAACCTTACAAGTACCAATCGGAGTCACGAGACGGAGATTGGTTACAAGTGATGAACTAGAGTTTGGATATGAGATGGTGCTGATGAAGATGTTGATGGTGACGAGTCCCCTCCGATGAGAGGAGTGTTGGTGATGACGATGGTGACGATTTCCCCCTCCGGGAGGGAAGTTTCCCCAGCAGGATCGTCCTGTCGGAGCTCTAGATTGGTTCTGCTCAAGTTCCGCCTCGTGGCGGTGACGAATCCACGAAAAAGCTCCTCTCTGATTTTTTTCTGGACGAAACCCTTCATATAGCAGAAGAGGGGGGCCAGTGGGGCAACATGCTGCCCACAAGCCCTCATGGCGCGTCCTGGGGGTGGCCGCACCGTGCAGGCTTGTGGGCACCTGCTGGCGCCCCTCTAGCGCTTCTTCGGCCCAGTATTTTTTATAAATCCGGGAAAAAATCCTCGTTGATTTTTACGGCGTTTGGAGTTGCGCATAATAGGTATCTCAACTTTGCTCCACTTTCAGGCCAGAATTCTAGTTGTCGGCATTCTCCCTCTTCATGTAAACCTTGCAAAATAAGAGAGAAAAGGCATAAGTATTGTACCATGAAGTGAAATAACAACCCAAGAAGCGATAAATATCAACATGAAAACATGATGCAAAATGAACATATCAATCTCCCAAGAATCTCGCAGTGTTATCTCGTCAAATTGTGTTGCAAACTTTCCTTTTCAGACATGCCGATTCTGAAATATCCTGTCACCAACCAGATCTCAATCTCACGCAGATATGCTCTTTGGAACAATTTCCAAGAATTATAATGTTGGTCCCTCTGTAACCCAGTAAAGTGATGGTGGCTAACACACCTAGATGGAATACTTGGTATTATAATATCTTTTATCAGCAACCTTAGACATTTCCCTATGAGGACTTCATATGACTTGTTCTGGAAGTTGTTTCTCATGGACCCCTCTAAGCCCCGAAGTCCGACCTTTACTTGATGTACTAGATACCAAGTATTATCTATAATTGGGTTATGCTAGTACATCAAGGAGAACATTAGAAGTGGAGTGCTAAATGTCTCTTGGTCGATCATCCAGATTTCGTTTCCTCGACATAGCTAAGGTGAAATTTGAGAAAGTGTTGTCTTCCTTTGCATGTGCATCCTCCATCGTTATTCCTCATGGTAGTATGATGTGTTGCGAGGATCATTGACATGGATGTTGGTAAAACCTTGATGGATATGGAAATGCTCAAGTTGTTCACAGCATGCTTAGACACTAGGTTATATCCTCACTAACAATTGGAATGTGCCTCCCGTTTGCCGAGTTGTTTTATAACTCTAGTTCCTTTTGCAAGCTGAGTATGCCATTTCGTCGAACTCCTTCAAACGATCATTTGTGAATTGCCTTACCCTGGTATGAGGAGTTTCAATGATCTCTGTACCAAATGTAATTCTTTTTGCCACTTAAGGGAATAACTCTATGAGTCACCTTCCCAAGGTGCCCCGTTATGGTATAAAGGGCCATTTCATTCCTCGCTACTTTGAAACCTCGTCACCATCTATTCTAGCGTGGAATTGTTGTCTACCATATTGAACCTTTGCCATATGCCTCATTTCCTTATTCCTGTCATGTAGTTTGTGTCTCACCTCAAGGGATGTTCCTACATCTCATTCTATGAGTTGATCATGAGTTGTTCGATCTTCATGAAGATCGATTTCCGTAGAGATTTATGTTTCCTTTTGTCGCGATGCTTAGGTGAAGACCTCAACGACAAATATCTCAAGATCAACATGATGCAATGAATCAACATCTTCGACAAGGGCAATTGGATCATGAAGATTGTGATAGCTAGTGTCCCCTCTGTCCTCTTACCCTACGCCTGAATCTCGGGACGAGATACTTGTTTAGTGGGGGTGAGTTGTCACAACCCTAGAACTTTTAGTGCCAATGATTATTTTGGTGTAGTTAATTGCATCAACATATTCATGTTATAATATTTATTTTCTGAAGATTGAATTGAGGATTTGTGAAAGCTTCAAATTTTAAATAAAAGGGGCAAGAACCCTGAAATTGCATTCTATGATTCCAAATAGTTCCTTTTAAAGTTCTTAGAATTTTGACAAGACTTATATATTAAACCAAAATTCAGGAACATTTTATGGAAGATTTTGGGCATTGACTTTAAATCAATACTATATTTGAATCTGAACTTATATTCAATGTATATATTTGATACATGTTCAAATAACCTGGAAGATTTTGTGTGCATTTGGAATAATCCAATTAGCAACATAAAAATATTCATAGGATAGTTGGAACTGTTTTGAATTTATTTTGAAATTTGAAACAGCGGGAAAATAAATAAATAAATGAAGCAAAGAAAAAAAAATAGAAAACTTACCTGGCCGAGGAAGGAAGCCGGCCTAGCCCACCACGGGTGTCGTGGTCATCTTCAACCTTTGCCTACTCGCACGCCCGCGCGCTCGGGCCACCACCTCCTGCTTCGTGCTGGAGGCCGCTCCTCTACCTTATCCTCGCGCCGTTGGACCGACGCAGCCCCCTCTGTCCATTCCCCTTCTCTACTCTCCTCCTTGCTGCCCCCGAGCTCTTCTTCCCCACCACGGCCCCCGGAAGCAACTATCAATTCACCGTCGCATGAGCCACCCCTCGTCACCACCGTGAGCTCGGTGTCCTTCTCCCTCTCTCCCGTGCTATTCCTCTTGCTGTAGTCGCCGTCCCCCGGAGCATGTGGCTGCGGCCCGCCATGACCGGCGAGGTCCAAGCTCCCGTGCTGCTCAACTCAAATTTGTGTGTCTCGCATCCTCCTATTGATCCTAGGGTGCTGCCGAGCCGCTCATCCGGTCTTGTAGTGCTCTACAGCCACCGCCCGCTCAAGGTTGTGTTTCGGCCGCCGCGGGCGCCGTCATCGTGTCATTGAAGTGCACCACATCTCCTACTGCTTACTGCGTTGGATGTGCTCGAGCGTGCGCTTCACATAGAGCCTCTCCGCCGTCATTTTGGTCATCGGAGGGAGATTCTTGAGCCCCTCCGCCATCTCGGGCCTCGCCGGCATTGAGACACCGATGGGTTTGGCCTCGCTGACCACACGTTGACCTCTATAAGTCACTGACACATGGGGCCAACCCCTGACTTAATTAGACCAAGGATTTAATTAAGCTAATTAACTCCGATTAAATAAATGATCCAGTGACAGTGGGGCCTTTGTGTTCTAATTGATTTAGTTAGAGTTAAACAAATGCAAATTAACCTTGTTAATTGGTTGAGACACTGACCAGTGGGTTCCACTGGTCAGGTTTGACTAGACCGAGTCAGTTGACCTCATGACATGACACTGACCTCATGCCGACGCAGTAAAGTTATTTCTGGATTTAAATCAATTCAGGAAATTCCAGAAAATAGTTAAAACTTCAAAAATACTTATAAATTCAACCATAGCTCAGATGGAAATCATTTATATATGAAAATTATCGAAAAATGCAAGGAAACTATTCATGCCATGTTCATGCATGTTTAAACAAGTTAACATCACCAAGTAGGACATTTCTTGATTACGACCAATTTGATAAATAGCTTGGGGTTGGAATTTGATGTCTAATCGAATTCCACTTCAATTAATATGACCAAATATTGAGCTAGGAGAATTCAGTACCTTAACATTCCATATCATACATCATGTCTGCTGCATTGCATTGAATGTGTTCTTTTCTTGTTTTGTCGGTGTTGTTCCTTCTCGGTAGACGATGGTTCTGATGATGTGATTGTTGACATTAATGAAGAGAGTACTATCCTTAGAACTGTCAGGCAAGCAACCTCCCCTTTAACATACTGATATAAACCCACTCTCTCACTCCTGCTCTCTTTTATTGCATTAGGACAATCATGATTCAAATGTTACATGTTCTCGGTAGTTGAACCCATTCCTCTGCATGACCTGTCCTTGCCACAATAAACAGTTGAAACCACTTACCATGAGTAGCAACTGCTTGAGCCTTGTTGTGCTTAATCATCCTTGTTTGCTTACTATGCCTGCTATACTTAGAGTCATGTGAGATCTGATCTATCTGGATGATGAATCAGAATGGCTGTGCTCATGTCCTATTGTGTAAGAGTTAAGTGTGTGAACATGATTTGGTAAAGGTAGCAATGAAAGGCCATGTAGGAGTATATGGCGTGTTCTCTCATTGGGACTGTCCTTAAGAAGTGAGTTCTATGTATGTTATCCAAGACAAGATACTACCATGCATTGGGATACTTAATTGACCCTCTCAGCTTATTAATCGCCTAGATCTCTGTCCACGAGTTGAAACTAGTTTCTGGTGTTTGTAGGAGAAGTGTCGGTGGCCATGTTTAGCTCTGCCCGATGGGGTAGGCTTCAGTGCGGTAGATAGACGATGGCACATTATACCAAGTGGCACCGGGATGGTGGGCTTGTGGAACCGTGCGCACATTGTTTGAGGCTGTAGAGGAATCTTTGACCGGACTTCCTTGCGAGTTCAGTCAAAAATAGGGGATAAACCTAGACTAGGGTCTTGTGTGGTTAATGGTCATGGCCGACGCCCACGCGAGTGCTTCCGCTTGTAGGTTGCCGAGATGCATGATGTGCATATGGTGATAAGTGGTGAGAGCGTGTGTGAAGAAGTATACCCCTGCAGGGTGAATTAATCTATTCGAATAGCCGCGTGCTGGATATGGACTACCTGGAAACATTATGTGGTACTTAGTCAACTTGAAATGGATACTCTAAAATATGCAAGATAAGTGTGAGTGCTATGGATGACCTTCTCTTAGGGAGACGGGAGTGGATCCATAGTGGCGTATTCATTTGGTGAATATGTGGACTCGTGTGTGCTACCCACCTCAAAGGAAGTGTTCGTCATCGTAGTACATGTTAGCCAAGAGTCAAAGCTGGCTTGCTGCAATTAAACTCCACAACCCTTCATTGCAACTGATGCATATGTAGATAGTTCTGATATAAGTCTTATTGATTACCTTTCTACTCATGGATGCCTAATTTATGTTTTTGCAGAGGAGACATTAGTCTCACTATTGGTTCTACGTGATGTGTTCGATGTTGACCGGAATAGCTTGGGAATCCCAGATGGAGGTGTGGCTGCTTTGGTAGGGTCGTTGTAGTTTTTCTGGCTCCTCTAACCACTTTTAGTAGATGCGTGTACTCAGACATATTATGCTTCCGCTTGATGCTTGTATGACTTGAGTGTTGGGTCATGTGACCCGTGTTTGTAATATCACACTAAGTTGACTCTTATGAATCTTTAATAAATGCTTGAATCATAGAGTTGTATTGTGATGCTATGTTGTATCTATACATATCATGCATATTGTGTGTATGCTTTGAAATGCATTGGTATGTGTGGGATTCAACACCTATTGTATGCCTTTAGTAGCCTTCTTTACAAGGAAATGCCTCTTTGTGCTCCGCTGAGCCTTCGTATCTTGCTACTGCTCTTGACACATTGATTGACCGACATGTATCCTTCTTTGCTGCTGTGTCTGTCCCCATGGGGAAACGTAACACGGTGTAATGGAGTCCATGTAGCTTGCTACGACTCGTCTACACACTCTGATGACGGACACCTACTTTGCTGGGTCACGTATGTCTGTGCCTGTACGGCGGTGTGACTTGGGTCTATAACTAGTCATGTCAACCCGGGTTTTGTGGCATATGATTGCTAGTGACAAATTCATATACCTGAGCCAAAATACGCAAACGGTCCCTGATACGTCTCAAACGTATCTATAATTTTTGATGGTTTCACGCTGTTATCTTGTCAACTTTGGATGTTTTCTTTACCTTTTATATCTTTTGTGGGACTAACTTATTAATTCAGTGCCAAGTGCCAGTTCCTGTTTTTTTTCTGTGATTTTGACTCTTTTTAGATCTGATTTTGGAACGGAGTCCAAACAGAATCAAATCCCCGAAATAAATTTTTCTAGAACGGAAGAAGATCGGGAGGCTTGAGGGACAAGGCAGTGGCCCCACAAGCCCTGTTGCCGCGACCAGGGGGGAGGCCACGACAACCAAGCTTGTGCCCCCCTGGCGCTCCCCTGCCATAGGTCTTTGGCCTATAAATTCCCTAAAAATCCAGAAAAAAATCAGGGCATCCACGAAAACACTTTTCCGCCGCCGCAAGCTTCCATTTCCGCGAGATCTCATCTGGAGACCCTTCCCGGTGCCCTGCCGGAGGGGACTTTGGAGTTGGAGGGCTTCTACATCAACATCATCGCCTCTCCAATGACTCGTGAGTAGTCCACTTCAGACCTACGGGTCCGTAGTTAGTAGCTAGATGGCTTCTTCTCTCTCTTGGGTCTTCAATACATAGTTCTCCATGATCTTCATGGAGATCTATCCGGTGTAATCCTCTTTGGCGGTGTGTTTGTCGAGATCCGATGAATTGTGGATTTGTGATCAGATTATCTATGATATATATTTGAGTCTTTGCTGATTTCTTATATGCATGATTTGATATCCTTGTAAGTCTCTCCGAGTCTTGGGTTTTGTTTGGCCAACTAGATCTATGATTCTTGCAATGAGAGAAGTGCTTGGTTTTGGGTTCATACCGTGTGGTGACCTTTCCCAGTGACAGAAGGGGCAGCAAGGCACACATCGTGTTGTTGCCATCAAGGGTAACAAGATGGGCTTTTATCGTAGATATGAGATTGTCCATCTACATCATGTCATCTTGCTTAAGGCGTTACTCTGTTCTTTTGGACTTAATACACTAGATGCATGCTGGATAGCGGTCGACGTGTGGAGTAATAGTAGTAGATGCAGAAACTATCGGTCTACTTATTTTGGACGTGATGCATATAGATATAATCATTGCCTTAGATAACGTCACGACTTTGCGCGGTTCTATCAATAGCTCGACAGTAATTCGTTCACCCACCGTCTACTTGCTTTCATGAGAGAAGCCACTAGTGAACACTACGGCCCCCGGGTCTATTCGCAGCTATCGTTTCCACTTTCACTTTTTCTTTGCTCTGTTTACTCTTTGCTTTCAGTTCTCACTTTGCAAACAATCTATAAGGGATTGACAACCCCTTCATAGCGTTGAGTGCAAGCTCTTTGTGTTTGTGCAGGTACTTGTGCCTTGATGAGATCTTCCATTGGTTCGATACCTTGGTTCTCAAAACTGAGGGAAATACTTACCGCCGCTCCTTTCCTCTTCAAGGGAACACCAACGCAAATCTCCAAGGCCGCGGGGAGATCCTTTGCATATTTTCCAAGGAAGTTCCTAAAGGTGTAGCCGTAGCAGCAGGATTCCTCGCGTCATACCAGGGAAGGTTTGTTGTCGGAGTAGCAGAAGGATTTCTGGCGCCGTTGCCGGGGACGATCAAGTCAAGAATAGTCTCTCTTCAACGTGCTGATTTCTGGTGCAAGGAGGAGAGATCAAGTCATCTATCCAAGTAGGTGTCACAAACTCATCTCTTGCATTTACCTTTTTTGCCAGTTGCCTCTCGTTTTCCTCTTCCCCACTTCGCATTTGCCGTTTTCATTTGCCTTTCTCCTTTGCCGTTTTCATTTGCCATTTCCTTTTGCCTTTTTGCCATTTTCCGTTGCCGTTCCCTTCCTCCCGTTTTCCTCGCCTGCTCTTAGGCTTGTTCGTGAGAGACCTTTCCTCATGGCCAAACCAAACTACTTCAGAAAATTGGAAGAGATTGAAACTAGTGTCAAAGGTTTCATGTCTTCTCAGTTTGACCAAAATAGTTACTTCCGTAGGGAATTAAAAGAGCAAAATTCTTTTATGGTCTGTTTGAATAAAGAAGTTAATGATATGGCCAAAGATTTCCATGCACTAAATTCTCAACTTGCTCACCTTGAAAAATTGGTGGGCCAAATTTCTGACAAGCATGCTACCTTTGTCAATAAGATGGTAGCTAAACCTGAAATTTGTGATGCAAATCATGAGGATCTTAAAGTGCTTGGTGTGACTCCTCTTGAATCTTTGTTTTCGCATGTCAAACCTATTGATGAAGGGTCTGGATATGAATCCACTTTGGTTGAAAAACGCCTCAATGATTCGGAGCCCACCTATCTTGATGATAAAGGTGTGGAGAGTGGAGTAGAAGAAATCAAAATTTTGGGTAGTAATGAAACTCCCACTTTGGATTTCAAGGAATTCAATTATGATAGTTGCTCCTTGTTTGAATGCATTTCTTTGATGTAATCCATCGCAAACTCTCCACATGCTTATAGCCAAAGAAAATCCTTTACCGCACATATCATAGATGCTATGATGAAATCTCTTGAAGAGAAGCTCGAATTAGAAGTCTCTATACCTAGAAAACTTCATGATGAGTGGGAACCTACTATCAAAATCAAGATAAAAAACTATGAATGTAATGCTTTGTGTGATTTGGGTGCTAGTGTTTCCGTGATTCCAAAGTCTTTATGTGATATTCTTGGTTTTCATGAGATTGAAGAGTGTTCTCTTAATTTGCGTATTGCGCATTCTACTGTCAAGAAACCCATGGGAAGGATCGATGATGTTCTTATTGTTGCAAATAAGAACCATGTACCCGTGGATTTCATTATACTTGACATAGATTGCAATCCTTCATGCCCCATTATTCTTCGTAGACCTTTCCTAAGGACTATTGGTGATATTATCGATATGAAGGAAGGAAATATTAGATTTCAATTTCCCCTAAAGAAGGGCATGGAGCATTTTCCTAGAAAGAAAATAAGATTGCCTTATGAATCTATGATGAGGGCTACTTATGGTTTGAGCACGAAGGATGACTATACGTGTTTCCATCACCTTATGCCTAGCTAAGGGCGTTAAACAATAGCGCTTGTTCGGAGGCAACCCAACGAATCTATCCTTTTTCTTTCTGTTTTGTGTTTTTCCACACTTTCATAATTCTGTTATGATTGTGTTTTTTGTGTTTGTGCCAAGCAAAACCGTTATGATTAGTCTTGGGGATGATCGTTTGGTCATGCTGGAAAAGACAGAAACTTTCTGCTCACGAAAAGAATTTACATTTTTTTTCTGTAAGAGCTTTTGAGTTGATTCATTTTGCTGCTGATTGCTATGCAAATTCTTCACACTGTCGTAATTGTTCAGAATTTTTTAAGTACCAGAAGTATACAAAGTATATAGATTGCTACAGACTGGTCTGCTGTTAACAAATTCTGTTTTTGTTGAGTTGGTTGCTTATTTTGATTAAACTATGGATAGTATCGGGGGGTATTAGCCATGGAAGATTGAAAATACGGTAACCCAACATCAACGTAAGCAGAATTTAAGTTTGCTACAGTTCCTAAGGAAGTGGTGGTTTGCTTTGTTATACTAATGTTATCACGAGTTTCTGTTTAAGTTTCGTGTTGTGAAGTTTTCAAGTTTTGGGTGAAGTTCTTATGGACAAAAAGATAAAGGGTGGCAAGATCTCAAGCTTGGGGATGCCCAAGGCACCCCAAATTGATTCAAGGATGCCATAAAAGCCTAAGCTTGGGGATGCCCCAGGAAGGCATCCCCTCTTTCGTCTTCAATCCATCGGTAACGTTACTTGGGGCTATATTTTTATTCACCACTGTTATGTGTTTTGCTTGGAGCGTCTTGTATCGTAGGTGTCTTTTATTTTTGTTGTGTCACAATCATCCTTGCTGCACACATAGAGAGAGAGATATGCACTCACCGTGATTTTGTCGAGCTTCACTTATATCCTTTGGCTAGACAATTCAGCTCATATGTGCTTCACTTATATCTTTTGAGCTAGTTACTTTTGCTCTATGTGCTTCACTTATATCTTTTAGAGCACGGCGGTGCGTGGCTTGGTAGTTGATCTATGCTTTGATAGTAGTCTCAAAAGGGGTAGTTATCCAAACGGATATGAAAACTTCCACCTTCATGTGCATTGAATAGTTAGAGAAGTTTGATTCATCTCAATTAGTTTTGAGTTGTGGTTGTGGTAATATTGAAGTTATATTAGTAAGGTGTTGTGGATCTAGAAATACTTGTGTTGAAGTTAGTGATTCCCGTAGCATGCACGTATGGTGAACCGCTATGTGATGAAGTCTGAGCATGATTAGTCTATTGATTGTCATCCTTTGTGTGGCGGTCGGGATCGCGCGATGGTTTATACCTACCAACCCTTCCCCTAGGAGTATGCGTTGAATGCTTTGTTTCGATTACTACTAAAACTTTTGCAACAAGTATATGAGTTCTTCATGACTAATGTTGAGTCCATGGTTTAGATGAACTTTCACCTTCCACCATCACTATCTTCTTTAGTGACGTGCAATTTTCGCCGGTGCACAAAACCCACCATTAGCCTCCCTCAAAACAGCCACCATACCTACCTACTATGACTTTTTCAAAGCCATTCCGAGATATATTGCCATGCAACTACCACCATGACATGTGCCACCACTTCTACATTGCCATTGCATGATCGTAAGATAGCTAGCATGATGTTTCCATTTATGTCTATGCCATGCTAGATCATTGTCACGGTACACTACCGAAGGCATCCCATATAGAGTCATCATTGCTCTAAGTTTTGAGTTGTAAGTGTGATGATCATCATTGATGGAGCATTGTCCCATGTGAGGAAATAAAAGAGGCCAAAGATGCCCACAAAAAAAGAGGCCAAAGAGCCCACAAAAAAATATGAGAGAAAAAGAGAGAAGGGACAATGCTACCACCTTTCCACACTTGTGCATATTAAGCACCATGATCTTCATGATTGAGAGTGTCTTGTTTTGTCACCGCCATATAGCTAGTGGGAAATTTTCATTATATAACTTGGCTTGTATATTCCAATGATAGGCTTCCTCAAATTTGCCTTAGGTCTTCGTGAGCAAGCAAGTTGGATGCACACCCACTAGTTTTCTTTAAGAGCTTTCACATACTCTTAGCTCTAGTGCATCATTTGTATGGCAATCCCTACTCATTCACGTTGATATCTATTGATGAGCATCTCCATAGCTCATTGATATGCCTAGTCAATGTGACCATCTTCTCCTTGTTTGTCTTGCAACCTCCACCACACTCCACACCACTTATAGTGCTAATACCATGGCTCACGCTCATGTATTGCGTGAGAGTTGAAAACGTTTGAGAAAGTAAAGGTGTGAAAACAATTACTAGGCCAATACCGGGGTTGTGCATGATTTAAATTCATTGTGCAATGATGATAGAGCATAGCCAGACTATATAATTTTGTAGGGATAACTTTCTTTTGGCCTTGTTATTTTGAAAGTTCATGATTACCTTGCTAGTTTGCTTGAATTATTATTGTCTCCACATCAATAGCAAACTATTGTTTTGAATCTAATGGATCTGAACATTCACGTCACATAAGAGGAGTTACAAAGGATATCTATGTTAGGCAGCATGAAAGCATCAAAAATTCATTCTTTATCACTTCCCTACTCGAGGACGAGCAGGAGTTAAGCTTGGGGATGCTTGATATGTCTCAAAAGTATCTATAATTTTTGATGATTTCACGCTGTTATCTTGTCAACTTTGGATGTTTTGTTTACCTTTTATATATTTTTCTGGGCTAACTTATTAATTCAGTGCCAAGTGCCACTTCCTGTTTTTTCTGTGTTTTTGACTCTTTTCAGATCTGACTTTGGAACGGAGTCCAAACGGAATAAAATCCCCGAAATAAATTTTTCCAGAATGGAAGAAGATCGGGAGGCTTGAGGGCCAAGGTAGTGGGCCCACAAGCCCTGTTGCCGCGGCCAGGGGGGAGGCCGCGGAAACCAAGCTTGTGCCCCCCTGGCGCTCCCCTACCCTAGGTCTTTGGCCTATAAATTCCCCAAAAATCCAGAAAAAAATCAGGGCATCCATGAAAACACTTTTCCGCCGCCGCATGCTTCCGTTTCCGCGAGATCTCATCTGGAGACCCTTCCCGGTGCCCTGCCGGAGGAGACTTTGGAGTTGGAGGGCTTCTACATCAACATCATCACCTCTCCAATGACTCGTGAGTAGTCCACTTCAGACCTACGGGTCCGTAGTTAGTAGCTAGATGGCGTCTTCTCTCTCTTGGATCTTCAATACAAAGTTCTCCATGATCTTCATGGAGATCTATCCGATGTAATCCTCTTTGGCGGTGTGTTTGTCGAGATGCGATGAATTGTGGATTTGTGATCAGATTATCTATGATATATATTTGAGTCTTTGCTGATTTCTTATATGCATGATTTGATATCCTTGTAAGTCTCTCCGGGTCTTGGGTTTTGTTTGGCCAACTAGATCTTTGATTCTTGCAATGGGAGAAGTGCTTGGTTTTGGGTTCATACCGTGTGGTGACCTTTCCAAGTGACAGAAGGAGCAGCAAGGCACGCATCATGTTGTTGCCATCAAGGGTAACAAGATGGGCTTTTATCGTAGATATGAGATTGTCCATCTACATCATGTCATCTTGCTTAAGGCGTTACTCTGTTCTTTTGGACTTAATACACTAGATGCATGCTGGATAGCGGTCGACGTGTGGAGTAATAGTAGTAGATGCAGAAAGTATCGGTCTACTCATTTTGGACGTGATGCCTATAGATATAATCATTGCCTTAGATAACGTCATGACTTTGCGCGGTTCTATCAATTGCTCGACAGTAATTCGTTCACCCACCGTCTACTTGCTTTCATGAGAGAAGCCACTAGTGAACATTATGGCCCCCGGGTCTGTTCACAACTATCGTTTCCACTTTCACTTTTACTTTGCTCTGTTTACTCTTTGCTTTCAGTTCTCACTCTGCAAACAATCTATAAGGGATTGAAAACCGCTTCATAGTGTTGGGTGCAAGCTCTTTGTGTTTGTGCAGGTACTTGTGACTTGACGAGATCTTCCATTGGTTCGATACCTTGGTTCTCAAAACTGAGGGAAATACTTACTGCCGCTGTGCTACATCATCCTTTCCTCTTCAAGGGAACACCAACGCAAGGCTCCAAGGCCGCGGGGAGATCCTTTGCATATTTGCCAAGGAAGTCCCTAAAGGCGTAGCCGTAGCAGTAGGATTCCTGGCGCCGTACCAGGGAAGGTCTGTTGTCGTAGTAGTAGTCCCGCCCAAGGTAAGGTGGCAGCCATGGAGTTTACCGTGCATGAGACCGCAAAGTGATGTGATGTTTTACATGCTGGTTTCGTATGACTAAGCATGGGGGTCCCGACATATGACAGCCCGAGACTGACGCTCCAGAAGATTCCCCTCTTTTCTGTTGTCGCCGTGTTATTATATTGTTTGCCGCATTCATCATCGCATCATGCGCATCTTTTGCATTGCATCGGCATCCCGTTGCCGCCAGTTTTTCAAAACTTGCATCCGCTATTAGTTGCTGGTTCTCTCCGTGTTCGTCGTTGTTCGTGTTGAGTCCGACCACACACGCACGCGCCTGCAACATCATCAAAATCTTGTTTTTAAAAGTGTGTATAAAACTTCCTCTGATTGGATTGAAACTTGGCATGCGGTCTTATTTAGATATAGGAAGTTCGCTTGTCAATTTCCGTCGCAATCGGAGTCCGTCTGGTACCCGAACGGTTGACCGTAGCGGCACCGTCTTTGCTTATTCGTCGGATGTTTTTTGGTATTTCAAATCGCGTTGCCACGCTGCGCTATTTCCCTCTCATCTTCGCCTAGGCCACTCTACACAGACTAAACTAACCTTCGGGCATTTCTGGGGCGTCTAATCGAGGTCGGAGGGTCCGAAAACGCCCGAAAACCTAACCCTAGCCCCTCCGTTTATAAATAGACATCTATTCTCTCTCTCCATCGGTTCCCGTGCAAACCCTAGCTCTGGCCGCAACCTCTCTCCTCCCACCAGCCACCAGGCCCGCCCGAGCCCAGATCCGGCCCTCCACGGGCCCGGGTCCCGCCGCCGCCGCCTTGCCCGAGGCTGCCCCGAGCCGCCCCGATGTACAGCAACCCGCACCACCATGGACAACCGCCCGAGTCGTGCCTCTCGCTGGTGATCGCAGCCAGCCGCTCCGTCGGAGTGCCGCCGCCGGAGAACGTCTTCCCTAGGCCAGCTCGCCGCCCCTCCTCTCTGATGCCTTCCTTCTTCCTCTCCTCAGCCCCCTGTGCCTCTTCCTCACATGAGAGGCCGTGCCGATCACCTCGCTCCGGTGTCGTCGAGACCCTCCTCCGCCGGGAACGGAGCCCCCAAGGCGAGATCCAGCCGATCTGGGTTCATTCCCAAGCTTCCCCGCGCTGGTCTGCCCCTCCAGCCTATAGCCCGCGCCGCCGGTTGCCCCAGCTCGTGCCGAGCAGGGAGGACGACGATCCTATGCGCGTGGCGAGCAGGGAGGGCGACAACCCTATGCGCGTGGATGCTGGGCCGCTAGCGCTCGCGTGGGCCGATTCGCCCCAGGCCACAGCTGCCAGCCGGCCACACGACCGAGCCGGATCCAGCCGGCCTCCTAGCCCAGCGATGCCTCGTGGGCCGAAGCCCACGAGGTGAGCGTCCCCCCTGCTGCCCAATCTAGAGCCATAGGCGCGTTATATTATCCTGCGCTCGTGCACTATTTAGGCCCGTTTGCATTTCGGCCCATAGTATTTTAGGAATTTTTTGTGCGAATTAGTATTTTCATGATTATGCTAGATTTTAAAACGCTCGTAGCTAATAAACCGTGCATCGTATCGCGACGTTTTCTATATGTAACTCATGTAGAATTTCACGTAGATTGTGATTTTACAACTTGCATGCATGTTTGGAGTGGTTTGACTCGCCGTTTACCTAGTTTCGCGTGCTGTCCTAATATGCTAGATATTCTGTAGATATTTTTGTGCGTGTCCGAATTGTTCAAGTCATGTAGATAAAATATGCATGTTGTTTGTAACCCTTTGCCATGTATTTTAAAGTAGTTGTTTGCATTTTTGCATGTAGGTTCCGTCGCTTGTTTGCTATGTCGTGTTTAGGACATATTCTCGCATATATGTGTGGCGCTATTTTATTTTTCGAACCCTACATATTATACATGTTTCCGGGGTAGAAAAATCCATAGAATTTAACTGTGCATTTAGTTTTGTCTTTCGAGTAAGTTAGTGCGCGTGATATTTTGCCATGTTGCCCTCTTGTCTATTTTGTGGTCTTTATTTCATGCATGATATTAATGAGTTGTCAACTAGAGATATGCTCTTGGATGTGTAGGCTAACTCCTTGTATTTTTGGTTGCCTTAGAAATCCATGTTTAGGTGTTGTTTGCTTGTTGTCAACATGCTAGAAAATAGTGCTGATTTGGAGATGCTGAAATATTTTGAAGTCTAAAATCGCTTAAATTTTGTTACTGTCTTGCCATGACTTTTGCTAGTGATCTATAGCTCGTTTGAGGTTGGTGCAATGGAGTTAGTTGTAGTCCTTAAGTTTCTCTAGCATGCTGTGAATTGTCATGCCACTTGGAGCCCTATAGAATATAGTTTTGCTGCTGTCAATATGCCTTCAGATCGAAAACTGCACTGTCAAAAACTGATATTTTCATTAAGTCTGAAACTATGTGTGAGATGCTATTTTGTGAGTTCTTTTGCTAGTGATCCATGCTGCCATGCTAGATGTCATTAATAGGGTGTTGAAGTGCTTCTTGACTACTATTGTCTCATGCCTTGTTTGAGCATTTTAGATATATGTAGCTTGTAGTTTTGGGGTGTAGAAAATGCCATGTTGCTGTTTTTGGCAGATTATGACTAATTCTTGTGTAGCCTGTATTTGTTGAACCGTTGCTTCGTTTTTATCGTGTCCTATATGAATCTTGCTTGGAATCGTTTGTAGGTTCATCTTACCTTGCGGTTTGTATGTTTTGGAATGCTTGTGACTGTCGTTGCATACATATTGCATTCATGCCATCATATCTTGCGGTGATCATATCTTTTGAAGCGTAGCTCCGTTGGGGATGTTCTCTATGTGTAAATTGATTGGAACAACACGTTGAATCACGTGAACCTATTTATTTTTCTGTATAACAAATAGTAAAACGTGTTAGTTTAGATCTGGACATAATTATAAATTAACGTATGAGGTCAGTTCGGAGATGCTATATGTCATTTCCAACCTCATTTAAAATGCCTAGATAGATAGATTAATTACGCTTCACCTCTCGTCATGTTTAACCACAATTAATATTGCCGTGTACCTAATCGGGATAGAACTAAATAATTCGTATGTGGAGTTTCGTCAATATGCAACTCGTTGCATATTGAACTTCACTTAATGTGTAGTGTTTGATTGTTGTGAATTGACATGCCATGTCTTGCATATATTCAACTGATCATGCATCATATGAGGATTGCATCTTGTCGTGCATGTGCCGTGGTGAATATCTGCGTTGATGCTTGTTTCCGGTTTCCTTCGTCTCGATAGAGTTCCGCAAACGTGTCGGAAAGTGAGGACCCGTTGGACTACGACGGTTCGTCTGCTTCACGGAGTCGTTCTTCTTCCAAGCGGGACCTCAGGCAAGATGACCATTTCCCCATATACCATTAGTATAATTGCCATGCTAGTTTTTAATAACTAATAACTAATAACTAATAAAAATGCATAGGGTCCCGCCGGCACCTGCGAAGTAATTAATCAAGATTGCATCGGATAGATCTCCATGAAGATCATGGAGAACTTTGTACTGAAGATCCAAGAGAGAGAAGAAGCCATCTAGTTACTAGGTATGGACCCGTAGGTCTATGGTGAACTACTCACGCATCATCGAAGAGGTCATGGTGTTGATGAAGAAGCCCTCCGTATCTGAATCCCCCCTCCGGTAGGGCACCAAACGTGCCCCAGATGGTATCTTGAGGAGACAGAAGCTTGCGGCGGCGGAGAAGTACTTTCGATGATCTCCTGATTTTTTTGGGTTTTTTAGGGAATATATAGGCGCAACCCCTAGGGCAGAGGCCTCCTAGGGGGCCCACAAGCCTGTGGGCCGCGGCCTCCCCCTGGCCACGGGGTGGGGGCTTGTGGGGCCCCTGAGGCCCCCCTGCCTTGGCTCTCAAGCTTCCCGATCTTCTTCCGTTACGGAAAAAATATTTTCGGGGATTTTCTTCCATTTGGACTCTGTTTCAAAATCTCCTCTGAAAGGGGCCAAAAACATGGAAAAAACAGGAACTGGCACTTGGCACTGAGTTAATAAGTTAGTCCCAAAAATATATAAAAGGCATGCAAAACATCCAAAGTTTGACAAGATAATAGCATGAAACCATCAAAAATTATAGATACGTTGGAGACGTATCAAGCGTCCCCAAGCTTAACTCCTCCTCGTCCTCGAGTAGGGAAGTGATAAAGAATGAATTTTTGATGTGGAATGCTACCTAGCATAGTTGTCCTTTGCAACTTCTTTCACGTGACATGAATGTTCAGATCCGTAAGATTCGAAACAATAGTTTGCTATTGACATGAAAACAATAATACTCCAAGCAAACTAGCAAGGTAATCATGAACTTTTAAAATAACAAGGCCAATGAAAGTTATCCCTACAAAATCATATAGTCTGGCTATGCTCCATCATCCTCACACAACTAATGTAAATCATGCACAACCCCAGAATTGGCCAAGTAATTGTTTTCACACTCTTACTTTCTCAAACTTTTTATAACTATCACGCAATACATGAGCGTGAGCCATGGATATAGCACTATAGGTGGAATAGAGTGTGGTGGAGGTTGTGAGACAAAAAGGGAGGAGATAGTCACATTGACTCAGCGTATCAAAGGGTTATGGGTATGCCATTAATAGATATCAATGTGAATGAGTAGGGATTGCCATACAAGAGATGCACTAGAGCTATAAGTATGTGAAAGCTCAAAAGGAGGACTAGTGGGTGTGCATCCAACTTGCTTGCTCACGAAGACCTAGGGCAATTTTGAGGAAGCCCATCATTGGAATATACAAGCCAAGTTATATAATGAAGATTCCCACTAGCATATGGTAGTGACAAAGCAAGAAGCTCTCAATCATGAAGAACATGGTGCTATTATGAAGCACATGTGTGGAAAAAGATAGTGGCATTGTCCCTTCTCTTTTTTTTCATTTGGGCTCTTAGGCCTCTGTTTTTTTCTCTCCTTTTTTTTGTTTTTGGGATCTTTGGGATTTTTTTATTTCCTCACATGGGACAATGCTCTAATAATGATGATCATCACACTTTTATTTACCCACAGCTCAAAACTCACAATGACAACTCCATAGGAAATGCCTCCGGCAGTGTACCGGGATGTGCAATGATCTAGCATGGCGTATGACGTTGAAACATCTCGCTAGCTATCTTACGATCATGCAAAGGCAATATGAGAGTGACGGCACAAGTCATGAGACGGAACGGTGGGAGTTGCATGGCAATATATCTCGGAATGGCTATGAAAATGCCATAGTAGGTAGGTATGGTGGCTGTTTTGAGGAAGGAATATGGTGGGTTTGTGCACCGATGAGAATTGCGCGGCACTAGAGATGCTAGCAATGGTGGAATGTGAAAGTGCATCTATACCATGGACTCACATTAGTCATGAAGAACTCACATACTTGTTGCGAAAGTTTTTTTATTAGTAATCAAAACAAAGTGCTAAACGCATACTCCTAGAGGAAGGGCTGGTAGGTGTAAACCATCGCGCGATCCCGACCTCAACACAAAGGATGACAATCAATAGATCAATTATGCTCTGAGTTCCTAACATAACGGTTCACCATACGTGCATGCTACATGAATCACTAACTTCAACACAAGTATTTCTAGATTCACAATACCCAACTAACATAGCTGTTAATATTACCAAATCCACGTCTCAAAACTAATTGAGAGGAATCAAGACTTCTCTTTATACTCAATGCACATGAAGATGGAGGTTTTTGCATCCTCTTTGGGTACCTATCACATTTGGGACTACTTTCATAGCATAAGCCAACTACCAAGTCACGCACCGCCGTTCTCTAAAAGATATAAGTGAAGCACTAGAGCAAAAGTATCTAGCTCAAAAGATATAAGTGAAGCACTATGAGCATTCTAGCAAAATCACGATGAGTGCATGTATCTCTCTCTCAAAAAGGTGTGCATCAAGGATGATTATGACACAACAAAAGGAAAAGACTCCTACGATACAAGACGCTCCGAGCAAAAAACATATCATGTGGTGAATCAAAATATAGCTCCAAGTAATGTTACCGATGGATTGAAGACGAAAGAGGGGATGCCTTCCCGGGGCATCCCCAAGCTTAGGCTATTTGGTGTCCTTGAATTTGGCTTGGGATGACTTGGGAATTCGCAAGCTTGAGATCTTTCCACTCCTTATCTCTTTGTCCATGAGAACATCACCCAAAACTTGAAAACTTCACAACACAAAACTTAAACAGAAACTCGTGATAACATTAGCACAAGAAAACAAACTACCACCTCTTTTGGTACTGTAGCAACTTGAATTCCATCTATATTGGTGTTGGGATACTGTATTCTCACTTTTCCCTGTCTAGTACCCCCCGATACTAACCATAGTTTCATCAAAACAAGCAACCAACTCAACAAAAACATAATCTGTCAAAAACAGACCAGTCTGTAGCAATCTGTATACTTCGTATACTTCTGATACCTCAAAAAATCTGAAAAATTACGAAGTCCTGGGAAAAAGGCATATAAACTAGCAGCGAAAAGAATCAACTCAAAATCTCTTTCTGAATAAAAATGAAAAATCATCTCGTGAGCGAAAAGTTTCTGTCTTTTTCCAGCAGGATCAAACAACCATTACCAAGACTAGTCATAAAGGTTTTGCTTGGCTCAAACACAAGAAGAAACACAAAAAACACAATCACAACAGAATTGTGATGGTGTGGACGCAACAAAACAGAGAGAAAAAGATAAATTCATTGGGTTGCCTCCCAACAAGCGCTATTGTTTAACGCCCTTAGCTAGGCACAAAAGTGATAGAATCACGTATCGTCGTCTTTGGTGCTCAAACCATAAGTGGCGTGATTAATTGTCATCTTAAGGTTTTCATGTTTCTTGCTAGATGATTCACCACTATTTTTGGGAACAAAAAAAACTTGGTGACCTTATTGTGGGCAAAATATGGAGTATTCTGCACAGCGGCAAAAGCGAAACCCAAGTTGGTTATAACATCCTCTAGTTTGCCAATCCTAGCGGAATCATGACCTAGCTTTTCGTTAACTGTGGGTTCCTTCTCCTTTAAATTTTTCGAAACCATTCCCACCTTGGATCCATACTGAGTGATTTGATTGTGGATCTTTTTATCCAAATTTTCAATGAGTTTGATCGTAGCAACTTTATTTTCAATGACGTCCAGCCTACGCATCACATGTTCCAGAGTTAAGGTAGTTCCATTAATCATGAGTGGGGGTGAGCCTACCAAATTTATCACAAATCCATAAGAATCAACGGTATGGCTACCCAAGAAATTTCCACCTACGATGGTGTCAAGAATATACCTATTCCAAGGAGAAACACCCACATAAAAATTGCGATGCAAGACGGTAGTGGATTGCTTATGAGTAGATCTACTCTGAGCATTGCAAATCCTATACCAAGCGTCCTTTAAGTTTTCTTCCTCAATTTGTTTGAAATTGAGAACTTCGCTCTCGAGAGTATCGTTCTAAGTGGTGGATCTAGCCATGAGTACAGGTAGACTATCCCACACAGACGAACACAGAGCAAGCGAGAGAAAAGGCGAATGAAAAGGGCGAACGAAAAAGGCAAACGAAAAAGGCAAATTGGTGAAGTGGGGGAGAGGAAAACAAGAGGCAACTGCCAAACAAAGTAAATGCAAGAGATGAGTTTGTGACACCTACTTGGATGAGTTCTTGAGTTGATCTTCCTCCTCGGCAACGGCGCCAGAAATTCTTCTGCTATGGTAACAAAAGTCCTTCCTTGGCGCTAGGAATTCTTCTTGCTGCTTCTCTTGTTTGCGTCACTTTTTCCCTTGAAGAGGAAAGGGTGATGCAACACCGGAGCAGTAAGTATTTCCCTCAGTTTGAGAACCAAGGTATCAATCCAGAAGGAGGGTCTCGTCAAGTCTAGAGTACCTACGCAAACACGAACAAGCTTGCACCCAATGCTTCAAAGGGGTTGTCAATCCCTTCAAGATTGTTTGCAAAGTGAGATCTGAAGGCGGAAAGTGCAATGAAGTAAATAGTGTAAGTCTGAAAATATGGTGTGGAGTAGACTCGGGGGCCATAGTGTTCACTAGAGACTTCTCTCAAAATAGCAAGTATTACGGTGGGTGAACAAATTACGGTCGAGCAATTGATAGAACCACGCAAAGTCATGACGATATCTAAGGCAATGATCATACATATAGGCATCACGTCTGAGACAAGTAGACTGATACTTTCTGCATCTACTACTATTACTCCACACATCGACCGCTGTCCAGCATGCATCTAGTGTATTGAGTTCATGACAAACAGAGTAACGCCTTAAGCAAGATGACATGATGTAGAGGGATAATCTCAAACCAATGATGAAAACCCCATCTTTTTACCCTTGATGGCAACAAAATGATGCGTGCCTCACTACCCCTTCTGTCACCGAGTGAGGTCACCGCACGGTATGAACCCAAAACCAAGCACTTCTCCAATTGCAAGAATCATAGATCTAGTTGGCCAAACAAAACCCACAACTCGAAGAGAATTACAAGGATATGAAATCATGCATAAGAGAGATCAGAATAAACTCAAATAAGATTCATAGATAATCTGATCATAAATCCACAATTCATCGGATCTCGACAAACACACCGCAAAAGAAGATTGCATCGGATAGATCTCCATGAAGATCATGGAGAACTTTGTATTGAAGATCCAAGAGAGAGAAGAAGCCATCTAGTTACTAGGTATGGACTCGTAGGTCTATGGTGAACTACTCACGCATCATCGAAGAGGTCATGGTGTTGATGAAGAAGCCCTTCGTATCCGAATCCCCCCTCCGGTAGGGCACCCGAACGTGCCCCAGATGGGATCTTGCGGAGACAGAAGCTTGCGACGGCGGAAAAGTACTTTCGATGATCTCCTGATTTTTTTGGGATTTTTAGGGAATATATATGCGCAACCCCTAGGGCAGAGGCCGCCCAGGGGCCCCACAAGCCTGTGGGCCGCGACCTCCCCCTGGCCGCGGGGTGGGGGCTTGTGGGGCCCCTGAGGCCCCCCTGCATTGGCTCTCAAGCTTCCCGATCTTCTTCCGTTACGGAAAAAATCTTTTCGGGGATTTTATTCTGTTTGGACTCTGTCTCAAAATCTCCTCTGAAAGGGGCCAAAAACATGGAAAAAACAGGAATTAGCACTTGGCACTGAGTTAATAAGTTAGTCCCAAAAAATATATAAAAGGCATGCAAAATATCCGAAGTTTGATAAGATAATTGGATGAAACCATAAAAAATTATAGATACATTGGAGACGTATCACCAACCCAGGGCAACTTGGGTGATTTCTATCAGGACACCGTATGTGTGCTTATCCATCGTGTCCTGAGAACGAGATACGCGGCTCCTATTGGGACCGTCGACACGTCGGGCGGCCTTGCTGGATTAGTTTTACCTTCTACGAAATATCTTGTGCATCGGGATTCCGGTGATGCTTTGGGTAATCTCAGAGTTGAGGTTTTCCACTAAGGAGTCCGACGAGATCGCGAGTTTCGTGATCGAGGATTTCTATGCGGCTTGTGGTAATTTGTGATGGACTAGTTGGAGCACCCCTGCAGGCTTAAATCTTTCGAAAAGCCATGCCCGCGGTTATGTGGCAACATGGAAACTTTGTTTAACACTGGTTCTAGATAACTTGAAGTTAACTTAATTAAGATATGCCAACTGAGTGCGTAACTATGACTGTCTCTTTCGTGAGTTCGTTCTCCGATAGAGGAAAAGGTGGGGTTATGTGTAAGGTAAGTAGGTGTTCATGATCATTCATTTGATCCACAGTAGTTCACGTCCGCTATGCGTAGATCACCCCCCTCTTATCCTTGTATTCGTAAGTTAGCCACCTCATTTAATAATGCTTAGTCGCTTGCTATAGCCTCACCACTTAACCATACCTCACCCATTAAGCTTTGCTAGTCTTGATACATTTGGAAATGAGATTGCTGAGTCCCCTGTGTCTCACAGAGTACTACAACACCAGTTGCAGGTACCGGTAAAGGTTACTTTGACGTGAGCGCGATGATTGTTCATTTGGAGTTTCTTCTTCTTCTTCTTCATCGATCTAGGATGGGTTCCAGGACGGCAGCCTGAGATAGCAAGGATGGGCGTCGTTCTTTTCTCGTTTGTTTTCATCCGTAGTCGGACCCTGCTCTTCTTCATGATGTTTATGTATTGTACTGATGTGACTCTGTTGTAGCTTGTGGCGAGTGTCAGCCAATTCCATGTACTCTTCTCTTCAATACATGTACTTGTAATGATATCCATTGTTGCGAAACGACGAGATGCGCTTCTATCCCTGTCGAGGCCCTCATGCCTAAATAAGGATAGGATCGCATCTTGGGCGTTACAAGTTGTTGTCACAGCAGTACCGACCTAGGAGCCCCCTTGATTGATCGAACTTGGCCGAGTCGAGTCTAGTAAAAACTTTTTGAGTCTTAGTTATATCAGAGAGTAGGTTTATTTTTTCTCCTCATCTATGCTCTGGTGAGGTTCACGACTTAGGAATTTTAATTCTACTCCTCTTCTCACTCAAAAAAATTTAGGATCACGTGGATATTTTTGGAATCTATATGATGCCGATGTGACAGAGTTCTGTCTTGGTGCCTCGTGTGTGACTTGATTTCTTTCGAGGAGTTGAGATCCAAGGGATTCTTGAGCACATCGTTATCATTCAGATTTCTTAGTATCTCACGATGGAGGATGTTCGAAATTGCTTCAATACTAGTAGTGCCGAGAGGAGTCTGGCTTCCCCAGTACTGGTGCAGAGAGTTCCGGATGTATCGCCATACTCAGTATCGTTGTGATTACGAGTGTGTGAGATAGATGAGGTTCCGAGATTCTGGTTATGTGTTGACGGATGTGATACATTGGACGGGTTAGTATAGGAGTTGAGTGATATATTACTCCTTGTATCCGTGGACCAAATTGCATGACCAGAAATTTCGGTAGTTCTTAGGTGGGAATTCAAGTAGTTACTTATAGGACAATCTTCCAACAAATGCATGATGTTAGGTTGGGGTTCGACATGTAGTGGATTCGTTTGTTCACGGTCATCTTACATCGGTTCTCATTGTGTCTCAAAGAGTCCTTGTAGCTTGCTACGACTCAGGGACGCTTTGTATGTCATGTGCACTGCCTTGTACATGATGGCTACTGTAAGATCGAGCCCGTGCGATCCTGTCCATGAAAATATCGAACGAAATCGCTCCCATGAATTTGTTCTGGCTTGTTTCATAAGCCGCAACCTTTGTTTTTGTTGGAATATGGTAATTCGAGTTGCTTCGATGTCAATTGGTGAATTCATATCCTTCCAAGAGGTGTTCTCGTATTTTATGGGAATGCAAATTCTTTTGCTCTATCAATTGTCTTATCGATTCTTGTCAATCGGAGTTGTTATGTCAATTCTTTTCAACCGGTGTGATTCTCTTCAAGTTATTCTATCCTCTCCAATTTCGCAAGATCAATCTCTCATTTCGTTCCGGAGTTCATCTCATTTGTCCCAAGTTATCTTTGTTTTTCCCCGCCGTCCCACCCTTTTTTTCTCCAATGATTTAATTATCGTCCAACTGCCTTTCTTTTCACCAATGCTTCCGCTCTCTTCTCTTCCATGTCGTATCCGGTGATTCATTGTGAAGATTCTCAGGAGCTTCATGTTCATCTTTATTCATTCTTGTTGTGTTTTCCGGTGAATTCAATTCAGTTATCCGTGTCGTCATATCCTTTTCATCCTTTAAATTCTTTCCTATGTTGGAAATTCTTATCAGCCTATCTTGTTTATTCATTTCTCTCTTTTCTATCCGAGTGTTGAAGATATCTCAGAGTTTCTTGTTTTTAGAAATTTCAATTATTTTGAGGGCCTCACCTCATATAGTTTTCATTTGTAGCAGTGCAATATCTCTCATTCTGAGCAATCTTTTCAACGGTGGTTTCTTTGAGTGGGCCCATAAACCACAAGTTCTTTCCCTGGATCTTATCTGGCTCTTGTAATCTTTCCGGAGTCCTCTAATTCTTTTCAACTATGACATAAGTATGAATTTCATCAGTCATATTCCTTCTTCAAGATCAATTTGAATTAATTCTCATCCTTGGCTCAACCTTTCATTCGTCATTATCTCGGAGTGTCTCAGTAATTCTTGGTGTTGTTTCTCGTCATCATTTTTCAGCTCGGAAGACCGAAGGAGTGTTTCTCTCAAATCTTGGTCCATTTTCCTGCCATTTTAGCTTTGTGGCATCATCTTGAATTATTCCCAATCATGAGAATCTGTTTCTTGCAATCCGATGCATTTCTGAATTGTTTTCATTCTTGATCCTCCGAAAGTCATCATTTTCAGAAGATTTCTTCGTTCTTAGCTTTGAGCTTTCATTCTCAAATTCTTCTCAATTGTTGTCTCTTCGTTCGTCTCTAAATTATTCTGGTGCCTTGTTTAGTTTTCTATTAGGCGGCTCAAGATCTCTTCATTCTCAAGGTGTTCTTCAAGATTGTTGTGGCAGTAGTTCTCATTTTGTCTTCTTCATTCTTTCTTGTTAGGAGCTAGTTTCTATTCTTTCTAACGGAGGTTTTGTGTTGTTGCTCTCTTCAATCTATCATTTTGTTCTATCAAGATCATGTTCTTGACTCCTTATTCAATTTAGTTAGTTTGTTGTGAATCTTTTCAAAATCTTTCCATTGTATCGAATTTTTGTCCCCTTGTCCTATCGAAGTGCTGCCGAAATTTTGTGTTAATTCTTGCTTGTTTCTCTTATCATTCTTCATCTCTTTGTAACCGTCAAGATTCATTGCTTTCACTCGTTTTTCAAAGGAGCAATTAAGCTTTACCATGTGCTTTCTCTTCCTCTTCCCCTTTCATTCTTGGATCTCGGGTCGAGATCCTCTTGTAGTGTAAGAGAGTTGTGACAGCCCGAGACCGATGCTCCAGAAGATTCCCCTCTTTTCCGTTGTCGTCGTGTTATTATTTTGTTTGCCGCATTCATCATCGCATCATGCGCATCTTCTGCATTGCATCAGCATCCCGTTGCCGCCAGTTTTTCAAAACTTGCATCCGCTATTAGTTGCCGGTTCTCTCCGTGTTCGTCGTTGTCCATATTGAGCCCGACCAGACACACACGCGCCCGCGACATCGTCAAAATATTGTTTTTAAAAGTGTGTATAAAACTTCCTCTGATTGGGTGGAAACTTGGCGTGCGGTCTTATTTAGATATAGGTAGGTCGCGTGCCAAATTTTCGTCGCAATCGGAGTCCGTTTGGTACCCGAACGGTCGACCGCAGCGGCATCGTCTTCGGTTATTCGTCGGACGTTTTTCGGTATTTTAAATCGCATTGCCACGCCGCGCTATTTCCCTCTCATCTCCGCCTAAGCCACTCTACATGGCCTAACCTAACCTTAGGGCATTTCCAGAGCGTCCGATCGAGATCGGAGGGTCCGAAAACGCCCGAAAACCTAACCCTAGCCCCTCCGTTTATAAATAGACAGCTATTTTCTCTCTCGCTCGGTTCTCGTGCAAACCCTAGCTGTGGTCGCAACCTCTCTCCTCCCACCAGCAACCAGGCCCGCCCGAGCTCAGATCCGGCCCTCCCCGGGCCAGGGTCGCGCCGCCGCCGCCTTGACCGAGGCTGCCCCAAGCCGCCCCGATCTACAGCAACCCGCACCACCATGGACAACCGCCCGAGCCGTGCCTCTCGGCGGCGACCGTAGCCAGCTGCTCCATCGGAGTGCCGCCTCCAGCGAACGTCTTCCCCAGGCCAGCTCGTCGCCCCCTCCTCTTTGATGCCTTCCTTCTTCCTCTCCTCAACCCCATGTGCCTCTTCCTCGCAGAGACGCCGCGCCGATCTCCTCGCCCTGGCGTCGTCGAGACCCTCCTCCGCCGGGAACGGAGCCCCCAAGGCCAGATCCATCCGATCCGGGTTCGTTCCAAAGCTTCCCCGTGCTGGTCCGCCCCCTCGATCCTGTAGCCTGCGCTGCCGGTTGCCCTAGCTCGTGGCGAGCAGGAAGGGCGACAACCCTGCGCACGTGGCTGCTGGGCCGCTAGCGCTTGCGTGGGCCGATGTGCTCCAGGCCACGGCTCCCAGCCGACCACGCAACCGAGCCGGATCCAGCCGGCCTTGTGGCCCAGCGATGCTCCGTGGGCCGAAGCCCACGAGGTGAGCGTCCCCCAGCCCAATCTAGCGCCATAGGCGCGTTATATTATCCTGCGCTCGTGCACTATTTCGGCCAGTAGTATTTTAGGATTTTTTCTGCGAATTAGTATTTTAGGATTATGCTAGATTTTAAAACGCTCGTAGATAATAAACCGTGCATCGGATCGCGATGTTTTATATATGTAACTCGTGTAGAGTTTCGCGTATATTGTGATTTTACAACTTGCATACATGTTTGAAGTGGTTTGACTCGCCGTTTACCTAGTTTTGCAAGCTGTCCTAATATGCTAGATATTCTATAGATATTTTTGTGCGTGTCTGGATTGTTCAACTCACATAGATAAAATGTGCATGTTGTTTGTAACCCTTTGCCATGTATTTTAGAGTAGTTGTTTGCATTTTTGCATGTAGGTTCCGTTGCTTGTTTGCTATGTCGTGTTTAGGACATATTCTTGCATATATGTGTGGCGCTATTTTATTTTTTGAACCCCACATATTATACATGTTTCCGGGGTAAAAAAATCCATAGAATTTCACTGTGGATTTAGTTTTGTCTTTCGAGTAAGTTAGTACGCGTGATATTTTGCCATGTTGCCCTCTTGTCTATTTTGTGGGCTTTATTTCGTGCATGATACTAATGAGTTGTCAACTAGATATATGCTCTTGGATGTGTAGGCTAACTCCTGGCATTTTTGGTTGACTTAGAAATCCATGTTTAGGTGTTGTTTGCTTGTTGTCAACATGCTAGAAAATAGTGCTGATTTGGAGTAGCTGAAATATTTCTAAGTCTGAAATCTGTTATATTTTGTTACTGTCTTGCCATGAGTTTTGCTAGTGATCTATAGATCTTTTGAGGTTGGTGCAATGGAGTTAGTTGTAGTCCTTAAGTTTATCTAGAATGATGTGAATTTTCATGCCATTTGGAGCCGTGTAGCATATAGTTTTGCTGCTGTCAATATGCCTTCAGATTGAAAACTGTACTGTCAAAAACTGATATTTTCACTAAGTCTGAAACTGTGTGTGAGATGCCATTTTGTGAGTTCTTTTCCTAGTGATCCATGCTGCCATGCTAGATGTTATTAGTAGGGTGTTGAAGTTCTTATTGACTACTACTGTCTCATGCCTTGTTTGAGCATTTTAGATTTATGTAGCTTGTTGTTTTGGGGTGTAGAAAATGCCATGTTGCTATTTTTGGCAGATTATGACTATTTCTTGTGTAGCTTGGATTTGTTGAAACATTGCTCCGTTTTGATCGTGTCCTATATGAAACTTGCTTAGAATTTCGTGTACGTTCATCTTACCTTGCCGTTTGTATGTTTTGGAATGCTTGTGACTGTCTTTGCATACATATTGCATTCATGCCATTATATCTTGCGGTGATCATATCTTTTGAACCGTAGCTCCGTTGGAGATGTTCTCTATGTGTAAATTGATTGGAACGAGCGTAGAATCACGTGAACATACATATTTCTCCATTTAACAAATATTAAAGCGTGTTAGTTCAGATCTGGACAGACTTATAAATTAACGTATGAGGTCAGTTCGGAGATGTTATATGTCGTTTCCGACCTCATTTAAAATGCCTAGATAGGTAGATTAATTACGCTTTACCTCTCGTCATGTTTAACCACAATTAATATTACCACGTACCTAATCGGGATAGAACTAAATAATTCGTATGTGGAGTTTCGTCAATATGCAACTCGTTGCATATTGAACTTCACTTAATGTGTAGTGTTTGATTGTTGTGAATTGACATGCCATGTCTTGCATATATTCAACTGATCATGCATCATATGAGGATTGCATCTTATTGTGCATGTGCCGTGATGAATATCTGTGTTGATGCTTGTTTCCGGTTTCCTTCGTCTGGATAGAGTTCCGCAAGCGTGTCAGAAAGTGAGGACCCGTTCGACTACGACGATTCGCCTGCTTCACGGAGTTGTTCTTATTCCAAGCGGGACATCAGGCAAGATGACCATTTCCCTAGATACCATTACTATCATTGCCATGCTAGTTTTTTATCATTTCTATCGCTATGTCTCGCTGCCTACCACCTGTTAAATATCAGCCTCTCAACATTGCCATGAAAACCTTCAACCTATTCACAACCTAGCAAACCACTGATTGGCTATGTTACCGCTTGCTTAACCATGTGTTAGCGTTGCTAGTTGCAGGTGTAGTTGCTTCCATGTGATAACATGGGTTCCTTGTTATATCACCATATTAATGCCATTTAAATTAATGCACCTATATACTTGGTAAAAGGTGGAAGGCTCGACCTTTCTAGCCTGGTGTTTTGTTCCACCTTTGCCCCTTAGTTTTCGGCTACCGGTGTAATTCTTGGTGTTGTTTCTCGTCATAATTTTTTAGCTCGGAAGACCGAAGGAGTGTTTCTCTCAAATCTTGGTCCATTTTCCTGCCATTTTAGCCTTGTGGCATCATCTTGAATTATTCCCAATCACGAGAATATGTTTCTTGCAATCCGGTGCATTTCTGAATTGTTTTCATTCTTGATCCTCCGAAGGTCATCATTTTCAGAAGATTTCTTCGTTCTCAGCTTTGAGCTTTCATTCTCAAATTCTTCTCAATTGTTGCCTGTTCGTTCGTCTCTCAATTATTCTGGTGCCTTGTTTAGTTTTCTATTAGGCGGCTCAAGATCTCTTCATTCTCAAGGTGTTCTTCAAGATTGTTGTGGCAGTAGTTCTCATTTCTTCTTCTTCGTTCTTTCTTGTTAGGAGCTAGATTCTATTCTTTCTAACGGAGGTGTTGTGTTGTTTGCTCTCTTCAATCTATCATTTTGTTCTATCAAGATCATGTTCTTGACTCCTTATTCAATTTAGTTAGTTTGTTGTGAATCTTTTCAAAATCTTTCCATTGTATCGAATTTTTGTCCCCTTGTCCTACCGAAGTGCTGCCGAAATTTTGTGTTAATTCTTGCTTGTTTCTCTTATCATTCTTCATCTCTTTGTAACCGTCAAGATTCATTGCTTTCACTCGTTTTTCAAAGGAGCAATTAAGCTTTACCACGTGCTTTCTCTTCCTCTTCCCCTTTCATTCTTGGATCTCGGGTCGAGATCCTCTTGTAGTGTAAGAGAGTTGTGACAGCCCGAGACCGACGCTCCAGAAGATTCCCCTCTTTTCCGTTGTCGTCGTGTTATTATTTTGTTTGCCGCATTCATCATCGCATCATGCGCATCTTCTGCATTGCATCAGCATCCCGTTGCCGCCAGTTTTTCAAAACTTGCATCCGCTATTAGTTGCCGGTTCTCTCCGTGTTCGTCGTTGTCCATATTGAGCCCGACCAGACACACACGCGCCCGCGGCATCGTCAAAATCTTGTTTTTAAAAGTGTGTATAAAACTTCCTCTGATTGGGTGGAAACTTTGTGTGCGGTCTTATTTAGATATAGGTAGGTCGCGTGCCAAATTTTCGTCGCAATCGGAGTCCGTTTGGTACCCGAACGGTCGACCGCAGCGGCATCGTCTTCGGTTATTCGTCGGACGTTTTTCGGTATTTTAAATCGCATTGCCACGCCGCGCTATTTCTCTCTCATCTCCGCCTAAGCCACTCTACATGGCCTAACCTAACCTTAGGGCATTTCCGGAGCGTCCGATCGAGATCGGAGGGTCCGAAAATGCGCGAAAACCTAACCCTAGCCCCTCCGTTTATAAATAGAGAGCTATTCTCTCTCTCCCTCGGTTCTCGTGCAAACCCTAGCTGTGGTCGCAACCTCTCTCCTCCCACCAGCAACCATGCCCGCCCGAGCTCAGATCCGACCCTCCCCGGGCCAGGGTCGCGCCGCCGATGCCTTGAGTGAGGCTGCCCCGAGCCGCCCCGATCTGCAGCAACCCGCACCACCATGGACAGCCGCCCGAGCCGTGCCTCTTGCCGGCGACCGTAGCCAGCTGCTCCGTCGGAGTGCCGCGTCCAGCGAACGTCTTCCCCAGGCCAGCTCGTCGCCCCCTCCTCTTTGATGCCTTCCTTCTTCCTCTCCTCAGCCCCATGTGCCTCTTCCTTGCAGAGACGCCGCGCCGATCTCCTCGCCCTGGAGTCATCGAGACCCTCCTCCGCCGAGAACGGAGCCCCCAAGGCCAGATCCATCCGATCCGGGATCGTTCCCAAGCTTCCCCGCGCTGGTCTGCCCCCTCGAGCCTGTAGCCTGCGCTGCCGGTTGCCCTAGCTCGTGGCGAGCAGGAAGGGCGACGTCCCTGCGCGCGTGGCTGCTGGGCCGCTAGCGCTCGCGTGAGCCGATGTGCCCCAGGCCACGGCTGCCAGCCGACCACGCAACCGAGCCGGATCCAGCCGGCCTCGTGGCCCAGCGATGCTCCGTGGGCCGAAGCCCACGAGGTGAGCGTCCCCCTGCCCAATCTAGCGGCATAGGCGCGTTATATTATCCTGCGCTCGTGCACTATCTCGGCCAGTAGTATTTTAGGATTTTTTCTGCGAATTAGTATTTCATGATTATGCTAGATTTTAAAACGCTCATAGATAATAAACCGTGCATCGGATCGCGATGTTTTATATATGTAACTCGTGTAGAGATTCACGTATATTGTGATTTTACAACTTGCATGCATGTTTGGAGTGGTTTGACTCGCCGTTTACCTAGTTTTGCAAGCTGTCCTAATATGCTAGATATTCTATATATATTTTTGTGCGTGTCCGGATTGTTCAACTCACGTAGATAAAATGTGCATGTTGTTTGTAACCCTTTGTCATGTATTTTAGAGTAGTTGTTTGCATTTTTGCATGTATGTTCCGTTGCTTGTTTGCTATGTCGTGTTTAGGACATATTCTTGCATATATGTGTGGCGCTATTTTATTTTTTGAACCCCACATATTATACATGTTTCCGGGGTAAAAAAATCCATAGAATTTAACTGTGGATTTAGTTTTGTCTTTCGAGTAAGTTAGTGCGCGTGATATTTTGCCATGTTGCCCTCTTGTCTATTTTGTGGGCTTTATTTCGTGCATGATATTAATGAGTTGTCAACTAGAGATATGCTCTTGGATGTGTAGGCTAACTCCTGGTATTTTTGGTTGACTTAGAAATCCATGTTTAGGTGTTGTTTGCTTGTTGTCAACATGCTAGAAAATAGTGCTGATTAGGAGTAGCTAAAATATTTCTAAGTCTGAAATCTCTTATATTTTGTTACTGTCTTGCCATGAGTTTTGCTAGTGATCTATAGCTCTTTTGAGGTTGGTGCAATGGAGTTAGTTGTAGTCCTTAAGTTTATCTAGCATGATGTGAATTTTCATGCCATTTGGAGCCGTGTAGCATATAGTTTTGCTGCTGTCAATATGCCTTCAGATCAAAAACTGCACTGTCAAAAACTGATATTTTCACTAAGTCTGAAACTGTGTGTGAGATGCCATTTTGTGAGTTCTTTTCCTAGTGATCCATGCTGCCATGCTAGATGTTATTAGTAGGGTGTTGAAGTTCTTCTTGACTACTACTGTCTCATGCCTTGTTTGAGCATTTTAGATTTATGTAGCTTGTTGTTTTGGGGTGTAGAAAATGCCATGTTGCTATTTTTGGCAGATTATGACTATTTCTTGTGTAGCTTGTATTTGTTGAAACGTTGCTCCGTTTTGTCGTGTCCTATATGAAACTTGCTTAACATCTCGTGTAGGTTCATCTTACCTTGCCGTTTGTATGTTTTGGAATGCTTGTGACTGTCTTTGCATACATATTGCATTCATGCCATTATATCTTGTGGTGATCATATCTTTTGAACCGTAGCTCCGTTGGAGATGTTCTCTATGTGCAAATTGATTGGAACGACGCGTAGAATCACGTGAACATATTTATTTTTCTGTTTAACAAATATTAAAGCGTGTTAGTTCAGATCTAGACAGAATTATAAATTAACGTATGAGGTCAGTTCGGAGATGTTATATGTCGTTTCCGACCTCATTTAAAATGCCTAGATAGGTAAATTAATTACGCTTCACCTCTCGTCATGTTTAACCACAATTAATATTGCCGCGTAACTAATCGGGATAGAACTAAATAATTCGTATGTGGAGTTTCGTCAATATGCAACTCGTTGCATATTGAACTTCACTTAATGTGTAGTGTTTGATTGTTGTGAATTGACATGCCATGTCTTTCATATATTCAACTAATCATGCATCATATGAGGATTGCATCTTATCGTGCATGTGCTGTGGTGAATATCTGTGTTGATGCTTGTTTCCGGTTTCCTTCGTCTCGATAGAGTTCCGCAAGCGTGTCAGAAAGTGAGGACCCGTTCGACTACGAGGATTCGCCTGCTTCACAGAGTTGTTCTTATTCCAAGCGGGACATCAGGCAAGATGACCATTTCCCTAGATACCATTACTATCATTGCCATGCTAGTTTTTTTATCATTTCTATCGCTATGTCTCGCTGCCTACCACCTGTTAAATATCAACCTCTCAACATTGCCATGAAAACCTTCAACCTGTTCACAACCTAGCAAACCACTGATTGGCTATGTTACCGCTTGCTTAACCATGTGTTAGCGTTGCTAGTTGCAGGTGCAGTTGCTTCCATGTGATAACATGGGTTCCTTGTTATATCACCATATTAATGCTATTTAAATTAATGCACCTATATACTTGGTAAAAGGTGGAAGGCTCGACCTTTCTAGCCTGGTGTTTTGTTCCACCTTTGCCCCTTAGTTTTCGGCTACCGGTGTTATATTCCATAATTGAGCACTCCTACCACGGTCTTGTCCATACTTGATGTTAACTTAACTAAAATATGCCAACTGAGTGTGTAACCATGACTGTCTCTTTCATGAGTTCCTTCTCCGATCGAGGACACGGTGGGGTTATGTCTCACGTAAGTAGGTGTTCAGGATCATTCATTTGATCACCAGTAGTTCACGTCTGCTATGCGTCGATCACCCCCTCTTATCCTTGTATTCGTAAGTTAGCCACCTCATTTAATAATGCTTAGTTGCTTGCTGCAGCCTCACCACTTAACCATACCTCACCCATTAAGCTTTGCTAGTCTTTATACCTTTGGAAATGAGATTGCTGAGTCCCCCGTGGCTCACGGATTACTACAACACTAGTTGCAGGTACACGTAAAGGTTACTTTGATGTGAGCGCGATGATTGTTCATTTGGAGTTTCTTCTTCTTCTTCTTCATCGATCTAGTATGGGTTCCAGGCCGGCAGCCTGGGATAGCAAGGATGGACGTCGTTCTTTTCTCGTTTGATTTCGTCCGTAGTCGGACCCTGCTCTTCTTCATGATGTTTATGTATTGTACTAATGTGACTCTGATGTAGCTTGTGGCAAGTGTCAGCCAATTCCATATACTCTTCTCTTCAGTACATGTACTTGTAACGATATCCATTCTTGTGAAACGACGAGATGCGCTTCTATCCCTGTCGAGGCCCTCGTGCCTAATAATGATAGGATCGCATTTTGGGCGTTACACGACAACCTATGTATATGATCATGCCAAGAATAATGTCATAACTATGTGAGTTTTTATCAATTGCCCAACATTAATTTGTTTACCCACCCTATGCGATGCTATTAAGAGAGAAGCCACTAGTGAAAACTATGGCCCGGGGGTATATGTTAATAATACTACAAAAAACAAAAAATATATTCCTAGAATTTATTTACTTTAATTTTCTTTTGAAATTTATCACTCTATAACTATGAGATTTAATCTTGCCGCTAACAAGTACAAGGGGATTGACAACCCTCTTGCCCGTGTTGGGTGCAAGTATTTGCTCTTTTGTGTGTAGGTTATATTGAAGGTTGCTTGCTTGGTTGTCCTACTGGTTCGATAAACCTTGGTTTTTAACTGAGGAAAATACTTTCGCTACATTACTACATCACCTTCCTCTTCGAGAACAATCCCAACACCATCACAAGTAGAAGAAGAGTTTCTATTGCCGGTGCCGGGAAGACATCATCAAACAACCGCAAGGCTCCTACATATAAATTGTCAGTTACTTCTTCTAATTTTTAGTAGCTTTTATTTCAGATTCATAAAATCAAAAATACAAAAAATATTTACTTCGCTTGTTTGCTTTATTACCTATTTGACGCTATGTCTCAAGAACATATTATGTTGTTTGACTTATCCAATACTATTAGAAATGATTTTATTAGTACTCCAATACTACCCACCATTAGTGCAGAGTCTTTTGATATTAATGTTGCCTTGCTAAATCTTGTTATGAAAGAACAATTTTTGAAGTGTTAATGAAGATGTTGCATCCCATCTTAATACCTTTGTTGAATTATGTGATATGCAAAAGAAAAAGATGTGGATAATGATATTTTCAAGTTGAATTTATTGCCTTTCTCACTAAGAGCTAAAGCTAAAGCTTGGTTTTCATCCGTGCCTTGTAACATTATTGGTACTTGGGATAAATGTGGGGATGCTTTCATTACTAAATACTTTCCTCCTGCCAAGATAATATCTCTAAGGAATCAAATTATGAACTTTAAACAACATGAGCAAGAACATGTTGCACAATCTTGGTAAAGAATGCAATCAATGATTAGAATTTTTCCCACTCATGGATTAAATTTATGGATGATTATACAAAATTTCTATGTTGGACTAAACTTTGCTTTGAGAAACCTTGTAGACTCAGCGACAGGTGAGTCGTTTATGGAAGTGACATTAGGAGAAGTAAGGAAACTTCTCAACAATGCCGCTACACACTACTCCCAATGGTACATGAAGTGATCTCTAACTGGTAAGAAGGTAAATTACGTTCAATAAGTTGCTACTTTGAGCAATAAAATGGATGCTATTATGAATATGATGGCAAGTAAAAATTCCCATGTTGATCCCAATGATATTCCATTATCTACTTTGATTGAGAAAAATAGTGATGCTATTGATGTAAACTTTATCGCTAGAAATAATTTAAATAACAATGCTTATAAAGAGAATTCCAGTCCTAGATTGTTTCGTGATAATCCTTCTAATAATTATGGTAATTTCTATGGAAATTCATATAATAATAATAATGGGATAGCCTCTGAACTTGAGAACAATATTAAAGTATTCATTAGTTCTCAAATATTTTCAATGCTATGGTAGAAGAAAAACTAAATATAGTGGATGGCATGTCTAGAAACTTGGATACAATTTCTCATGATGTGGATACTCTCAAAAATATATTTTTGCCATGTAAGCATGATATTTCCAAATCTTAAAATTTATTCAAGTCACTATGGCTGATAGTTGGAAAAGAATTGAGAGGATGAGAGCTAAACATGAACTCCTAGAAAAAAGATCGCTTCCAGATTTCATGATAATAATGATGAAGATATTAAAACGCTTGGCATGTCACATACTGAATCTTTGTTAGTAACATAAAACTTGATGAAAAATGGAATAGAGATGAGTCAACGTTAGTTATAAGGCGTCCCAATTTTTCAGAGGGTGATGATCTTAATGATAAAAATGAAAAAATGGGTTTGAAGAGGTCAAACTTTAGATAGTGTTGTGCACACTACTTTGGATTAAATGGACTTTAATTATGAAAGTTGTTATTTTATTTGACGTGTTTACGTTTTGCAATCCATGATGAATTCACCTAATGGTTACAAGCAAACTAAGGCTTTTACTAAACATATGATAGATGCAACGATTAAAGATCATGAAGAAAAACTTGAATTGGATGTTTTTATTCCTAGAAAATCACATGATGAGTGGGAACCTACTATTAGAGTGAAGATTAAGAATTATGATTGCAATGTTTTGTGTGATCTAGGTGCTAGAGTCTCTACTATACCAAAATCTCTATGTGGCGTCCTAGGTTTCCTTGAAATGGATGAATGTCCCCTTAACTTGCATTTAGCGGATTCAACTATTAAGAAACCATTGGGTAGAATTAATTGTGTTCTCATAATTGAAAATAGGAATTATGTGTCCATGGATTTCAGTGTGCTTATATTGAATGCAATTTGTCTTGTGCAATTATACTTGGTAGGCCTTTCCTACGAACCATAAGTGCGGTTATTGATATGAAAGACGGTAATATAAGGTTCTAGTTTCCATTGAAGAAAGGGATGGAACACTTCCCAAGGAAGATAACTGAACCACCATATGAATCCATTATGAGAGCCCCTATGGAATTAATTTGAAGGATGACAATACTTGAAACTATGCATAATGCCTAGTTAGGTGCATAAAACAACAACGCTTGTTGGGAGCCAAGTCAATAATTATCTTATTTTTTGGTTTTAATTTCTATTTTTTTGTGAGTACATGATTATTTACATTGTAATGATTGTGCTTTTATCTTTTAATTAGTGTTTGTGCCAAGTAAACCCTTTGGGATGATGTGGATGATAGTAGAATTGATTATGTGCAAAAACATGAAATTTTAGGCCTAGTATTTGAATTTATGTTTTAAACCAATACATGATAAATTTCTCAAAGTTTTACACAGTATTTTCCTGCAAATTTCTTGTGTTTTCCAATGTTCTTAGAATTTTTGGAGTTACAAAAGTATGATTTTAGTAGGTATCATTACATTATGTTCTATTTTGGACAAATTCTATTTGTATTGCATAGTGTGATTATTTTGATGATTCTATGGACTCTATAGGAGGGTATAAGTCATCAAAGAGTTAGAATACAATAGGTATTATGTAAGAACAATTATGAACGAGTTTATAACAATACCTAAGTTTATGGTTTTCCAATTATACTAATGGATCTCACGAGGTTTCTATTGAGTTTTGTGTGGTGGAGTTTTCAAGTTTAGGGTGAGATCACAATGGGTGAAGGAATGAATATTGGAAATACGCTAATATTGGGGATTCCCAAGGCACCCCAAGGTAATATTCAAGGAAGACCCAAGCGTCTAAGCTTGGGGATGCCCTGGATGGCATACCTTTTTCGTCCATAATTCATCAGTATGTTACTTAGAGCTTTATTTTTATTCATCACTGTCGGGACCCCGATCCTAAGCCATAGGAATCCAGCCTATAACACATCACATCTCTTTGCGGTCTCACGCACGATTATCCCCACGGTTACAGCCTTACCTTAGTCGGGACCGTTTGCGCCTTTTGACTCGCGTATGCAATTGTGTCGCTAGCATTCCAATGTCAGAGAACCCGGATCGACATGTTTAGTCATAAACTCAAGCGGCAGTTCCGTACAGGGACATGCATACATGACCCAGCAAAGCAGGTGTCGGTCATCAGCGAGTGTAGACGAATCATAGCAAGCTACAAGGACTCCATTACACCACGTGACATTTGCCCAAAGGGACAGACACAACAGCTAAGAAGCACACATGCCGGTCAACCAATGTGTCCGGAGCAGTAGCGAACTACCATGGCTCGGTGGAATCACAAAGGGGATTTCCCCGTAAGGAGTGCTACTAAGGCATACGGCTAGGTGTTCGAACCCCATGCATATCAAGTACAACACACGTACGCATGGCATACGGATATGCATAGATACATCGATGGCATCACAACATAACCATAATCATACAACATTATTTTGAGGGCTCGGAAGAGCCTCACACATAATATTACATAGATAGGGGTCTCATGACCCATCATCACAGGTCATTCAAACAAGTCTTACAAGCCAGCGAAAGGTTAAAACTATCTGAGTACTGACAGATGGAAAGGTAAAAGGCACATGGCCTGACTATCTACAGACCCAACCTAGGGCCAGATCGTAGCTGGGACACCAGCTACTCGTCGTCGTCAACGTCTAGATAGAACCCACCATTAGGGTCATTAACAACCTCTACAACAATTATTAAGCAAACATTAGTAGAAAGGTACTCAGCAAGACTTTAAGATAATCTATCTACTCATGCAATGTATCAACAAGGAGTTGTGGGGTTTCATGCAGAAAGCCAACTTTTGACTCTTGGCTAGACAAAGCTACATTTTTAAATAATTTCGACAACTTTTTTTTCTCGCACACGAGTCCACTAACTCCACAACAGTGCTCCATCATGGGATCATTCTGTCACCCTACGGAAATGCCATCCACGACACTCACACTTATCTTGACATTTTTATGAGTAGCCATTATAGTTATCTATGAACAACATATGTTTCCAAGTAGTCCATATCCGCGGACGCGTCTATTCGAATAGATCATAACCCTGTAGGGGTGTACTTCTTCACACATGCTCTCACCACTTATCGCTATGTGCACGTCATGCACCTCGACAACCTTCAAGCGGAAGCCCAGCGAGGGAGTCGGCCACGACCGTTAATCACTCTAATACCTAGTCCAGGTTTATCGCCTATCTGAGGGTAACCCGCACGGAAGTCCGACCGAGGTTTCCGCCACGGCCCCAAATGATGTGCGCAGGGTTCCCAAGCCCATCATCCGGGTGCCACTTGGTACACCGTGCCACTGCCTACCGCATCATAGCCCACCTCTAAGGTCAGCACCATGCACGGCCTCCAGCATGACTATAAACACCAGAAACTACTTGCAACTCCTGGACCGAGTACTAAGCGATTAATAAGTCGAGCGGGGCCATATTTCAGGGCCCAGCATGTGGTAGTATCTTGTCTTGGATTACATACACGGAACTCAGTTCCTAAGGACGGTTCCAATGAAACAACCCGCCACGTACTCCTACATACCCTTTCACCGGTACCTTTACCAAATCAGGTTCAACACACAACCTTTATTAACTGAACACATTCTCATGATCCTGTTCATCACCCAGATGACAGACCATACACAACTCTAAGCATAGCATGCATAACAGGGTATGGCACATCAAGGCTCAAGCATCTACCAGGTATGCTAGGTTGCAAGGTTCCGCTATTTACCGTGACAAGGACAGGTCATGCAAAGGAAGTGGGTTCAACTAACGTGGTAAAAGCATTGAAAGCATTTTGACCTAATGCAATAAGTACGAGAAGGAGCGAGAACATGGGATTTATTGGGATGATCAAAAATGGTTGCTTGCCTTGTTGCTCAGCAGAGGGGTGATAACCGTCGATCGGATAGTCAGTCGTATCTGAAGGGGCGGGGCCTACCGAATAACAACATACAACCAATATCAATCATATGGAATAATCATGATGCATGAACATGGCATGAAATGAAGGGTGATATGTTTCATTGTGGTTGGTGAAACATTAGTTTGCATCTGGTTTGAAAACCAAATTCAAATATTATTTGAAATGGCATATTTATTATAATCATTTAATTGATTTGACCTGATGCTATTTCATAACTTTATTTTTCATGCATGGAAGTAGCACCATTGTGTTCGTTGAATTTTTCTGATCAATTTGCATATATTATTTGTCTGATTTGGAGTTATATTCAAATTTCTACGAATTTCCAAAGTTTTACAATTATTCTGGAATTATATTAAATCCAGAATAAGATTTATTACATCAACATGACATCAGCAGGTCAGCTGGCCGTTGAAAGTCAAACCTCACCAGTGGGACCCACTGGTCAGTGACTCTGGCCAGTTTTAGATTAAGTTTAAACTTAATTAGCTAATGAACAGAGCTGGACCCACATGTTAGTGACTGATTAATGATTTAATAATTTATTTATTTTTATTAAGTTAAACTTAACTACTCAGGGGCTGGCCCCACCTGTCATAGGGTCAGGGGGAACCCACCGGCGACGAGGTCGATCTTGCCGGCGGTAAGCCTCCGACAGCACGAGAGACGGCGGAGGGCATCGGAAACGCGTCTCCGATGAACAAACACACGACAGAGGCCACAGGGAGAACGACCACTCGACGACGCGCACGTTGGAGCAAACCCCAGGGGCTGGGGTGGCCAGAATCGATGCCGGCGACGAGCTTGGCGGCGACTGAAGCTTGGGCCTCGTCGAGGTCACTACTATGGGGCTCAAAACGTGCGGGGCTGGGTCCTACGGCACCTACGCCACGAGCTGAAGCCGATGGTGGCCTCGGAATGACCAGCCGGTCACCGTAGAGTCATCGGCGACGAGTTACAGCGGCGGTCCTCGTCGGGCTCCGGTGGAATCGTGGCTTAGAGCTCGGGAACGAAGCGGGAAAGCATGGGAATGGATCCCTAAGCTCACAGAGAGAGCAGAGGCGACGAAAGATGGCTCGGGGATGGCCTGGGGACGATGAATCGACGGCGGCGAGCATGGCGGCCTAAGGTTGAAGATGACGGCAACCGGTGATCCAGGGACTCTCGGCGTCGTGTGGCTAGATGGGAAGCTTCAGGACGTCTTGGCAGAGCTTCTGCGTGGCTCGGAGGTGAGGAAAGACGGTCGGAGAGACGGCCAGCTCGTGCTCAAGCTCGGCTCTAATGGCGGCCGAGAGAAGGGGCGCGTGAGAGCTAATGGAGAGGGGGAGAGCACGGGAGGAGGTCGTGGGAGGATTATCCCTTCCTCGCGAGCGTGAAGCGGCAGCCAGGCAGGCACGCAGGTGCGTGGCCGCGCCGGAGGAGGCGGCGGCCAACTCCTGCTGCCGACTTATACGTCTCCAACATATCTACTTTTCCAAACTCTTTTGCCCTTGTTTTGGACTACAATTTGCATGATTTGAATGGAACTAACCGACGCTGTTTTCAGTAGAATTGCCTTGGTGTTATCTTTGTGTACAAATCAAAGTTCTCCAAACATCCTGAAAATTTACGGGGAGAAATTTTGGAAATTATCAAAAATATCCGCGCCAAGTCCCACCTCAGGGGGTGGGCCAGTGGGCCACAAGCCCCTGCCCCGCCACCACCCCCCTGGTGGTGGTGGGCAGGCTTGTGGGGCCCACAGGCACCTACCGCCCCCAACTCCAGCTCTATAAGTTGCCTTTCATCCCAGAAAAAATAAAAAAGAGAAGTTTTTGTCGCGTTTTTGATACGGAGGCGCCGCCACCTCCTGTTCTTCATCTGGAGGGCAGATCTGGAGTCCGTCTTGGGCTCCGAAGAGGGGAAATCGTCGCCATCGTCATCATCAACCTTCTTCCCTCTCCAATTCCATGAAGCTCTTCGTCGTTCGTGAGTAATCTATTCGTAGGCTCGCTGGGCGGTGATGAGTAGGATGAGATCTATCATGTAATCGAGTTAGTTTTGATGGGGATTGATCCCTAGTATCCACTATGTTCTGAGATTGATGTTGCTACTACTTTGCCATGCTTAATGCTTGTCACTAGGGCCCGAGTGCCATGATTTCAGATCTGAATTTATTATGTTGCCACCAATATATGTGTGTTTAAGATCTGATCTTGCAAGTTGTAGTTATCTACTATGTGTTATGATCCGGCAACCCTAGAGTGACAATAACCGGAACCACTCCCGGTGATGACCATAGTTTGAGGAGTTAATGTGTTCACCAAGTGCTAATGCGTTGGTCCGGTTCTTTATTAAAAGGAGAACGTTAATATCCCGTAGTTTCCTTTTGGACCCCGCTGCCACGGGAGGGATGGACAATAGATGTCATGCAAGTTCTTTTCCCTAAGCATGTATGACGACACATGGAATGCATGCCTACATCACATTGACGAACGGGAGCTAGCCACTTATCTCTCCATGTTATTACTGTTGCATGATGAATATCATCCAAACAAATCACCGACCCATTGCCTACGAGTTTGTCCTACTACTATTGCTACTACTGTTGCTACTTCTATTACTTGTCTTGCTCTGCTGTTACTATTGCTACTATTGTCGCTTGCTACTGTTGTCACTACTGTTGTTCCTTTCCATTGCTATTGCTCGTTACACTGCTGCTACCTGTTACACTGTTGGTTTGCTAGCCGTTGACGGGAATTGACAACTTCCGTCAATGCGGCAACGGAGGAGCCATTGATACAATCGTTAGGAATAGTCTGCGGTCAACAGATCATTTCTGACATTGTTGTTATCATATTACTTTGCTATTACTATTGTGCTTGCGGATACTAATATTTCAGGTGTGGTTGAATCTGACAAATTCAGCTGCTAATACTCGAGAGTATTCTCTCACCTCCTTTAGGTGATCAACAAATTGGCTCGAATACTCTACCCTTGAAAACTGCTGTGAACCCACTCTCTGGTGGGCCATCAACAACATTCTTCTAGTCTCGTTACTGGGGTGTGCTTTCATCATTCTTCTGGTGCCGTTGCAGGAGAAGGTTTGTTGTCATAAGCATTCGTCTAGCTAATGCCAGAGATTGCAGGATCAGCATTTTTCTGGCGCCGTTGCCGGGGAGGTATTGCTATATTCTCTGAGTCACTTTGGATTTGTATCTGCTGATCACTATGAAGAATCTGAAGGATCCGAAGACCAAAGTCTTGCCCTCAACTACGAGGGGAGGTAAGGAATTTCCATCTATCTCTGCACTTGATTCACCTTCAGTTATGAGTAAGTTTGCGACATCACCTCCTGCTAGAAATCTTGATATGTTGCCTGTACTTGATGATGCTTGTGATACTACTGCTAGAGATGCTATGCTTGATACTATGCCTGATGATACTATGCCTGATACTGCTTTGCCTGATACTGCTAGAGATGCTATGCTTGATACTTCTTTGCCTGATGGTGCTAGAGATGCTATTTTGCCAAATGATGCTATGCTTGATACTGCTAGAGATACTCCTTTGCCTGATGTTCCACTAGGAGTGTACCTTGATGCTCATATTGCTAGAGTTACTGCCAATGTTCGTGATGCTTCTGAAACTGCCGATACTATTGAGATAGAACCTGCTTTTGCTCCTGCTAGATCTAGCTCTCCTAGATATGAATTGCCTGTTATACCTGAGGGTTACGTTATGGAGGGAGAGATAGCTGAGGATTTTCTTGCGTGTAAGGATGCCTATGACGCTGAGAAATTACTTCTCAAGTGGAAGGAAAAATCTCGGGAAGCTAGGATGAGAAATGACCCGAAGTTCGCCACTTCGCCTATCTTTGTCACCGATAAGGATTATGAATTCTCTGTCGACCCTGAGATAATCTCTCTAGTCGAATCTGATCCTTTTCACGGTTATGAGTCTGAGACGGTCATAGCCCATCTTGCCACACTATCCGAAATAGCCAACCTCTTCACTAATGAGGAGAAGATCCGCCACTACTATATCCTTAAGCTGTTTCCTTTCTCTCCAAAGGATGATGCTAAAGTCTGGTTCACCTCTCTTGCTCCTGGATGTGTGTGTAGTCATCGGGAGATGGTCTATTACTTCTGTGAGAAATATTTCCCTGCCCATAAGAAGCAAGCTGCCTTGCAGGAAATATACAACTTTGCTCAACTCCAAGAAGAGAGTCTTCCACAAGCTTGAGGAGGCTCGTCCAGCTACAGGATGCTTTGCCTAATCACCCTCTTAAGAAGAACGAGATACTTGATGTCATCTATAACGGACTTACCGATGCCTCTAGAGACTACCTAGATAGTTGTGCCAGTTGTGTTTTTAGGGAACGAACAGTAGAACAAGCTGAGACCCTACTGAATCACATATTGATCAACGATAATGCTTGGACTATTCCCGAACCACCTCCTAAGCCAACTCCTAAGAAAAGAGGTATTCTATTCCTCAGTGCCGAAGATATGCAAGAAGCCAAGAAATCTATGCAAGAGAAAGGCATTAGATCTGAAGATGTCAAAAATCTACCACCTATCGAAGAGATCCACGGTCTCGATAACCCGATACAGGTAGTGGAAGTGAATTCTCTGCGTAGGTTTGACGAGAGTGATATTCCTTTTGATAAACCTGCTAGCCTATGCTTTGATGAATTTGACAACTTTGTTGCCAAACAACAGAGTTTCAATGATTATGTTAGTAGACATTTGGAACAAAGTACTTGTATGCTTAGCCATTTAAGTGCTTGCGTAGACAGAAATGTCAACAATCTGAAGCTTCTGAGTAAACATGCCTCTATGATTACTACTCAGGTAGAACAAGTACTTAAAGCTCAGAATGACCTGCTCAATGAATTAAATGACAACTCTTTCAAATTCATTACTAGAGGAGGCAAAATGACTCAGGAACCTTTGTATCCTGAAGTTCATCCTAAGAGAATTGATCAAGATTCTCAAGGAATCAATGCTGATACACCTAGTCATCCTAAGGAGAAGAAGAAGGATGATTGAAACCTGCACGCCAGTTCACCAAATACTGTCACACCTGAAGAACCTAATGATATTTCTGCGTCTGATGCAGAAACACAATCTGGTGATGAACATGACCCTGGTGACAATATGGATAGTGATGTTCGTAATGATGCTCAACCTAGAAATGACGAGGATGTGGGGACTGAACCTACGGTTAATCCTGATAATCCACAACCTAAGAGATACGACAAGAATGACTTCTCTGCTAGGAAGCATGGTAAAGAAAGAGAGCCATGGGTTCAGAGACCTATGCCCTTTCCTCCTAAGCCATCCAAGAAAAAGGATGATGAAGATTTTGAGCGCTTCGTTGAGATGATAAGACCTGTCTTTCTGCAGATGCGGTTAACTGATATGCTCAAGATGTCTCCGTATGACAAGTACATTAAAGATATCGTGACTAATAAACGGAAGATACCAGATCTTGAGATCTCCACCATGCTTGCCAATTATACTTTCAAAGGTGGAACTCCTAAGAAACTTGGTGATCCCGGAGTGCCCACTATACCTTGCTCCATTAAAGGAAACTACGTAAGAACTGCCTTATGTGACCTTGGAGCCAGTGTTAGTGTTATGTCGCTCTCACTTTATCGTAGACTTGAATTGGATAAGTTGACACCCACTGAAATTTCTCTGCAAATGGCCGACAAATCAACAGCTTTCCCTATCGGCATTTGCGAGGATGTGCGTGTTGTGGTTGCTAACACCACTATCTTAACAAACTTTGTTATCTTGTATATTCCCGAGGACGATGCCATGGCTATCATCCTCGGAAGACCCTTTTTAAACACTGCAGGGGCTGTTATAGATTGCAACAAAGGCAATGTCACTTTCCATGTCAATGGTAATGAGCACATAGTGCACTTTCCGAAGAAACGATATCTAGTACATTGCATCAATGCTATCGAAAAGACTTCATCGATTCTCACTGGGAGCTTTGAATGCCCTATTCCTCATGTCAAGATGAAGTATGATTTGCTTGTTGGGGAGATACATATCCCCATTGAGGTGACTTAGTAGCTATTCAAAAATTCTCCATTCTCTCTTGCGATTCGAGAAGGTTGTGTCATAAGGACTTGATCAATCCCATTGACGGATTTCTTTCGATGACCATGAAACCGATGAATCAAGGAGTCACATACCTCTGTTTTGAGTTTTCTTTTCTTTTTGTTTAGAAGAAAAATGATAGAATTAGTTTAGTTTTTCCTGTTTTCTGTTTTAGCGTCCCGGAGAAAAATGCCTCGAAAATAAAAGTTTTCCGATGGTCCTGAAAATTTAGTATGATTTTTCTGGAATTTTTGAAAATTTCTGGGCCTGAGAGCTGGCCTGGGGGCCTGACAGTGGGCCACAAGCCCCCCCCCCCACCGCCACCTACCCCCCTGGTGGCGGGGTGCAAGCTTGTGGGGCCCACAGGCACCCCCTCCACTCATTCCAGCTCCCAACCTCTTCTTCCACCTCAAGAAAAAATTGTTTCGCAGCTCAAACCCGCGTTCTTGCTCATTTGGCTGTGATTTTCGATCTCCTTGCTCAAAGCACCATTCTTCGAACCGTTTTGGGGAAATTACTCCTTGGTAAGTGACTCCTCCATTGGTCCAATTAGTTTTTGCTCTAGTGCTTTATCCTTCGCGAATTCTTGCTACCTTTGTGACCCTGTTCTTGAGCTAGAAAAGTTGATTTTAATTGGTCCCAAGTAGTTTTAGCGCGTGATACGGTCTATAGGCACTAGTAGGAGTAGTTTCTACAAGGTGTGGTGGGTCTTTATTCACTTTTCTCTTGAAATTCAAAAATTTCAGCATAAGGAAATTATGTTCAGGAGGAAGTTTCATGGTGGTTCCTCAAGTAAGAAGGGTCCTCGTCTCTCCTTTCAGGAGCCTGAACCTTTTCAACCAAGGGACGCGCCGGTGCAACCATGTGAATGGCCTTCTGATGAGTTCATGATCGAAGCAGGCTTCAAGGATGAGTTTGATGCACTTGTCCGCAATGTCGGGTTAGAAGAATTCCTCTCAGATAAATGTGAACAGTATGCTATGCTCACTGCCTCTTTCGTGCGTAGATTTAAATTTTAGCTGGTCGTGAATCATCCATACTGTTTGACCTGTACGATAAATCCTACACTGTGGATTTGGAGGATTTCAATAGCATCTGCAAGATACGTGATTGGGGTAGTGTTAATGATCCTCCTAAGCCTTCGGTCAGAGACTTTTCTCCAGTATAACTGTTGGAGAAACCAGAAATATCACACAAGCCACCATAGGAAGCATCCATTTCCCTGCCTTGCACTACCTTGCCCTCTTCATAGGTAGGTGCATTAACGACAAGGGTGCACATTGTCACCTATGCGCTTTCGACCTTAGTATCCTTAAGAGCGCAGTAACAGGTGACAGGAGCTTCAATATGGGAGCTATTATAACAAGGAGGCTGAATAAAAATGCAAGTGAGGGGGATTTCTTTGGTGGAGTTTATGCTACACGCTTAGCAAATTTTCTTGGGGTATCCATCCGTCCAGAAGACCCTCCTCTCCGTACAGCCTACCTTGATCGTGTCGCTCTAACACACTACCAGTTCCTTGAGAGAGATCATGGATCTCTTCTATACCGCTTGATATTTAACCGGCAACGTGTTTTCCATATTACCCTTCCTGCTCCTGCTTTCTTTGACTTTCAGGTTAAACGAAGATACTACATAACCATAGGAGAGGTAGAGGAGTATGAGAGGGAGGCGACGGCCGCTCGACTTCGTGAGGCAGCTATTCAGGCAGCGGCTGCATTACTCCCGTATAACACCCATTATGACTTTGGGTTTCGCCAGGATCATCCATGGGAGTAGACCAAGCTAGGCCAAAATCCTAAGCTTGGGGGAGTACGTGTTCTCACCGACTTTACATTCATGCTTATGCTTTCACTTTGTTAGCCGGTGTTTACACTTTGCCACTGTATTATCCATGCTAGTTTATTTTCGTTTTCTTGTTTTCTTGTTTTGTGTCCTTTTGAGAAAACCCAAAAAGATTTTTCTTTCTTCTTTTGCTTGTTGGGAGCTTTCCCGTGTAAATAGTTTTCTTTTTCTTTGTGTCAAGGTAGAAGATATTGGTTACAATGTTTATTGGTTCTTACATGCTTACATGTTTAGCTTTCAAAGAGCCATATTATTTTGTCTTCTCCTTTGTGTTTGCCTACAGATTCAGCTTAGTCCAATGCGCTTATTATTGTTCACATCATTCGATCATGCAAATGAAAGGCAAGAATGATGATATATGATGAAGTGACTCAGACTGAAAAGCTGGTATGAACTCTATCTATTTTGTTTTTGTAAATATGACTAGCTTGTTGACCCAGATTCAGCTTTGTTGTGAGAGAACCATGTTTGCAATGACAACTTAGAGATCATAGTTTCTGATGCCATGCTTATTTAGCTGAGAGTTTATAATGGTTTGTCTTGAATGCCAACATAGATTTTGAGATGACTATGATGTAGTATGATAGGATGGTATTCTCCTTTGAATGTTTCAAGTGGCTTGACTTGGCGCATGTTCATGCATGTAGTTGAAACAAAATCAACATAGCCTCTATCATGTTCGTGTTCATGGTGATTTATATCCTGTTCATGCTTGCATTCAATGTTAGTCAAACTCATTGCATCTTGATGACTGTTGTCGCTCTCTAGTTGGTCGCTTCCCATTCTTTTGCTAGCCTTCACTTGTACTAAGCGGGAATACTGCTTGTGCATCCACTTCCATAAACCCAAAAGTTTTTCCATGAGAGTCCACCATACCTACCTATTTGCGGTATCTACCTGCCGTTCCAAGTAAATTTGCATGTGCCATTCTCTAAACCTTCAAGAAATAATCTGTTTTGCATGCCCGAACCGCTCATGTGGTGATAGAGGGCTATTGGTATCTCCCATGCTAGAAGTGTTATCCTCGACATGCGTTTATTCACAGTCATTCACGAGAAAGGGGCCGGTATTTGGGATGCCGAGTTCCACGCTTAAATTGAAAACATAACTGTAAAACAAGACTCCCCCCGGATTGATGTTAGTATGGACGGTACCCGAGAATTCGGCTAGCCGTGGAGTGTGATTGATTGGTGGTGGGGGAGTTAAAACTTTACTTTTCTGTTTGGGAACCGCCTATAGCACGAGTAGCATGGAAGATATTGAGAACTCTTGCGTTGACAACGAAAGCATGCCACCCAAAATTATTATCTCTGTTTTCAAAGCTTGAGCTCTGGCACCTCTGCAAATCAATGCTTCCCTCTGCGAAGGGCCTGTCTATTTATTTTCCTGTCGAGTCATCCTCCTCTTATATAAGCACCAATTAGATAGCACCTCTGTCATTTTTATGCTTTGCTTTTGATTGATATTGAGTATGACTATGACTGGATCATCGTTGCTATGAATTACAATGTTTAGTCAGCCCTTGATCTTTGAAAGTGCTTTGCATTTATGTTTTGCAGTCTCAGAAAGTGCTAGCGAGATACCACCTATTCATATTGCTTCATGCTTGTTTTGATTGAAGTGTTGGTATTTGAAACTCATTATTATTTGCTCGTTAGCTGATTATGCCATTGATATTAGTTTACCGTGAGACCTTTGTGTCATTTGCTTATGTGGTTAACTTGTGATCTTGCTGAAATTCTGGTTATGAGTTAGACATAGTTGCAACAACAAGATTAAACAAAGTTTGTCAAAGTTTTTCTTTCTCTCTCAGTTTGTCAACTGAGTTGCTTCAGGACAAGCAAGGTTTTAAGCTTTGGGGAGTTGATACGTCTCCAACGTATCTACTTTTCCAAACTCTTTTGCCCTTGTTTTGGACTATAATTTGCATGATTTGAATGGAACTAACCTGGACTGACGTTGTTTTCAGCAGAATTGCCTTGGTGTTATTTTTGTGCAGAAATCAAAGTTCTCCAAACTTCCTGAAAATTTACGGGGAGCAGTTTTGGAAAATATCAAAAATATCTGCGCCAAGTTCCACCTCAGGGGGTGGGCTAGTGGGCCATAAGCCCCTGCCCCGCCACCACCCCCTAGTGGGGGTGGGCAGGCTTGTGGGGCCCACAGGCACCTGCCGCCCCCAACTCCAGCTCTATAAGTTGCCTTTCGTCCCAGAAAAAATAAAAAAGAGAAGTTTTCGTCGCATTTTCGATACGGAGGCGCCGCCACCTCCTGTTCTTCATCTCGAGGGCAGATATCGAGTCTGTCTTGGGCTCCAGAGAGGGGAAATCGTCGCCATCGTCATCATCAACCTTCTTCCCTCTCCAATTCCATGAAGCTCTTCGTCGTTCGTGAGTAATCTATTCGTAGGCTCGCTGGGCGGTGTGTCACATCCCTGGATCCCTAACTAGGGTTTAGTATTTGTGCTCGTGTTTACTTCCATTGCATTCAAGAAATTGAAACAAACTCCAAGAAGTGGTGAAACTCAAACCCAAAAACCCTAGCCACTTCTAATTCAAGGAAAATTCAAATCTTGTTAAAATCAATGAACCCAAAATGGCCTTCTTAAAAGTTATCAGGGAAGAAAACTATTTTCAAAACAAATTTGGCATTTTATTTAAATTCAAAAAGCCACTGAATTCAAGTTTAAATTTGAATTAAAAAACTTTCAAGTTTTCAAAAATGTTGAAAACTTTAGTAATGGTTGGAAATATTCCAACTAATATTTCAGTGTGTTCAAAATAATTTTTGAACTAAGTTTGGAGCCAAAATAAATAACAGAACAATTCAGCTTCAAATCAGAAAACAAAATAGAAAAAAAGGGAAAAGCTTACCTGTCGCTCACCTGGCCCAGCCCAGCTCTCTCTCTGTCGTCTTCCTCCTCGCCAGTGGGCAGCAGGAGGTGGCCGCCGCGTACTCCGGCGCGGCCACGCACCTGTGCGCCTGCCTGGCCGCCGCTTCGCGCTCGCACACGAGGGGATAAGCTCCCCGCAGCCTCTCCATGCTCGCCCCTCTCCTCATTCGCCCCCTCTGCCTCATCCTTCTGTGCCAACATTAGAGCCGAGCCTGAGCTCGAGCTCGCCGTCGTTCTAGCCCACCTCTCCTCCTTCTGAGCCGTGCAACAGATCCGCCGCAGCTCCCAGAAGCTCCCAAGCTACGAGCCCGATGCTAGGATGTAGTGAATCGACAAGACGCGATCGTCTTCTTCCTCGGGTCACCGAAGCTCGCCGCCGGTGTTCTCTCTCTACAGGCCATCCCCGAGCAAGCTAGCGCTACCACTGCAATCCCCGTGAGCCTAGCAAGATTTCCCCCAAGTTTCCCCGTTCGATCTCTTCCTCTAGCCCTGTTTTTACCGGAGCCCGACGAGATCCGCCGCGGGAGCTCGTCGCCGGTAGCCCTCCGGTGAACGGCTCGTCCATCTGAGGCCACCAGTGGCTTCAGGGCATCGAGTAGGTACTGTAGGACCTCAGTTCCGTGCGTAACTCCCTCTGTTTCCATGAGCCCAGCGATGCCCGAGCTTCGGCCGCCGCCAAGCTCGTCGCCGATGCCCACTCCGGCCAGTTCGTCTTCGGCTAAATGCAAAAATGGACCTACGGGAGACGTGTCGTTCTTCAGGTGCACTCCGTGCAGAGCTTGGCCGCCTGTGTCGCGTTTCCGAGCCTCTCCGCCATCCTGGAGGTCGCCGGAGGCTCACCGCCGGCGAGAACGACCTCGCCGCCGGTGGATCTGACCCCCCTGAGTCTATGACAGGTGGGGCCAACCTCTGGTTAATTAGTAATAATAAAAATAAAAATAACTTAATTAAATTAACCTGACAGGTGGGTCCTACCTTGCTAATTAACTAATTAACTAAAATTTAAACTAAAAACTGGCCTCAGTCACTGACCAGTGGGTCCCACTCGTCAGGTTTGACTTTCAACGGCCAGTTGGACCTGTTGATGTCATGCTGATGCAATAAAGCTTTTTCTGTTTAAAAATAATTCCAGAATAAGTTCAAAACTTTGGAAATTCATAAAAGTTTGAATATAACTCCAAATTGGACTAATAATATATGAAAAATGACCAGAAAAATCCAAGGAATCTGAATATGTCATTTTCAAACATGTTTGAAAAATGTTAAATTCACCAAACATGCAAAATGGTGAATAGGTTAAATTTGATAAATGCTTTGGAGTTGGAATTTGAAATTCATTTGAATTCCACTTCAAATGCCATGACCAAACAATGCTCAATCACAACCAGCAACTCAACATATCATTTCCATGCATGTTAAAACAAGGTGACCTGAGCATCAGGTCGAATCAATTAAAAGGGTATTCGAAAATACCTGGTTTGACGTGATATTTGAATCTTGATCCAAATCAACTTGAACTTAATAAATGGTAGCTACATTACCCTACCACCTTTCATATTCATGCCATGCTCATGCATCATCTTGTTGCATATGATTGATATTGATTGATGTCATTTCTATCGGTAGGCTCCGCTCCTCCGGATTCCACCGAATATCCGACTGACAGATATTGTCCCTCTGCTGAGCAACAAGGCAAACAACCATTTTGATCATCCCGATAAATCCCATGTCCTCTCCCTTGCACTTACTTATTGCATTAGGATCAAATGGTTTTCACACGTTAGTTGAACCCACTTCCTTTGCATGACCTGTCTTTGTCACAGTAAATAGCTGAACCTTGCAACGTAGCATACCTGGTAGATGCTTGAGCCATGCTGTGCCTTATCCTGCTATGCATGCTATGCTTAGAGTTGTGTATGGTCTGTCATCTGGGTGATGAACAGAATTGTGAGAATGCGTTCAGTAAGTAAAGGTTGTGTGTTAAACCTGATTTGGTAAAGGTACCGGTGAAAAGCTATGTAGGGGTACATGGTGGGTTGTTTCATTGGAACCGTCCTTAGGAACTGAGTTCCGTGTATGTAATCCAAGATGAGATACTACCACATGCTGGGCCCTGAAATATGACCCCGCTGGACTTATTAACCGCTTAGTACTCGGTCCAGGAGTTGCAAGTAGTTTCTGGTGTTTATAGTCATGGTGGAGGCCGTGCATAGCGCTGACCTGAGAGGTGGGCTGTGATGCGGTAGGCAGTGGCACGGTGTACCAAGTGGTACCCGGATGGTGCGCTTGGGAACCCTGCGCACATCGTTTGGGGCCGTGGCGGAAACCTCGGCCGGACTTTCGTGCGGGTTACCCTCAGATAGGTGATAGACTTGGACTAAGTATTATCGTGGTTAACGGTCGTGGCCGACTCCCTCGCTGGGCTTCCGCTTGAAGGTTGCCGATGTGCATGACGTGCACATGGCGATAAGTGGTGAGAGCGTGTGTGAAGAAGTACACCTCTGCAGGGTTATGATCTATTCGAATAGCCGTGTCCGCGGATATGGACTACTTGGAGGCATATGTTGTTCATAGATAACTTTAAGAGCTACTCATAAAATTGTCAAGATAAGCGTGAGTGTCGTGGACGGCATTTCCGAATGGAGACGGAATGATTCCACGATGGAGTATTGTTGTGGTGTTAGTGGACTCGTGTGCGAGAAATCAAGTTATCAAAATTATTTAAAAATGCAAGTTGTGTAGCCACGAGTGAAATGCTGGCTTTCCGCATGAAACCCCACAACTCCTTATTGATACATTGCATGAGTAGATAGCTTATACTAAAGTCTTGCTGAGTACTTTTGTACTCATGTTTGCTTAATAATTGTTGCAGAGGTTGTTAATGACCCTAATGGAGGGTTCTACCTAGACATCGACGACGACGAGTAGCTGGTATCCCAGCTACGATCTGGCCCTAGGATGGGTTTGTAGATAGTCAGGCCATGTGCCTTTATCTTTCCATCTGTGTGTACTCAGACAGCTTTACACTTCCGCTGGTTTGTAAGAACTGTGTGTATGATTTGTGATGATGGGTCGTGAGACCCCTACCTTGTAATATTATGTGTGTGGCTCTTCCGAGCCTTCTAAATAAATTTGTATGTTATGGTTATGTTGTGATGCCATCGATGTATCTATACATATCGGTATGCCATGCGTACGTGTGTTGTACTTGATATGTATGGGGTTCGATTACCTAGCCGTAGGCTTTAGTAGCATTCCTTACAGGGAAATGCCCCTTTGTGATCCAACGAGCCATGGTAGTTCGCTACTGCTCCGGACACATTGGTTGACCGGCATGTGTCCTTCTTAGCTGTTGTGTCTGTCCCCTTTGGGGAAATGTCACGCGATGTAATGGAGTTCCTGTAGCTTGCTACGGCTCATCTACATTCGATGGTGACCGACACCTGCTTTGCTGGGTCATGTATGCCTGTCCCTGTGCGGAAGTGCCGCTTTGGTTTATGACTAGACATGTCGATCCGGGGTCTTTGTCATTGGATTGCTAGCGACACAATTGCATAGCGAGTCAAAAGGCGCAAAACGGTCCCGGCTAAGGTAAGGCTACAGCCGTGGGGATAACCGTGCGTGAGACCGCAAATAGATGCTATGTGTTACATGCTGGATTCCTATGGCTTAGGATCGGGGTCCCGACACGGTGATGAGTAGGATGAGATCTATCATGTAATCGAGTTAGTTTTGATGGGGATTGATCCCTAGTCTCCACTATGTTCTGAGATTGATGTTGCTACTACTTTGCCATGCTTAATGCTTGTCACTAGGGCCCGAGTGCCATGATTTCAGATCTGAATTTATTATGTTGCCACCAATATATGTGTGTTTTAGATCTGATCTTGCAAGTTGTAGTTACCTACTATGTGTTATGATCCGGCAACCCTAGAGTGACAATAACCGGAACCACTCCCGGTGATGACCATAGTTTGAGGAGTTAATGTGTTCACCAAGTGCTAATGCGTTGGTCCGGTTCTTTATTAAAAGGAGAACCTTAATATCCCGTAGTTTCCTTTTGGACCCCGCTGCCACGGGAGGGATGGACAATAGATGTCATGCAAGTTCTTTTCCCTAAGCACGTATGACGACACACGGAATGCATGCCTACATCACATTGACGAACGGGAGCTAGCCACTTATCTCTCCGTGTTATAACTGTTGCATGATGAATATCATCCAAACAAATCACCGACCCATTGCCTACGAGTTTGTCCTACTGTTGCTTCTACTACTGTTTCTACTGCTGTTACTTGTCTTGCTCTGATGTTACTGTTGCTACTACTGTCGCTTGCTACTGTTGCTACTTGCTACTGTTGTCACTACTGCTGTTCCTTGCCACTGCTATTGCTCATTACACTGCTGCTACCTGTTACACTGTTGGTTCGCTGGCCGTTGACGGGAATTGACAATTTCCATCAACGTGGCAACAGAGGCGCCATTGATACAATCGTTAGGAATAGTCTGCCGTCAACAGATCGTTTCTGACACCGTTGTTATCATATTACTTTGCTGTTACTATTGTGCTTGCAGATACTAATCTTTCAGGTGTGGTTGAATCTGACAAATTCAGCTGCTAATACTCGAGAGTATTCTCTCACCTCATTTAGGCGATCAACAAATTGGGTCAAATACTCTACCCTCGAAAACTGCTACGAACCCACGCGCTGGTGGGCCATCAACAACATTCTTCTAGTCTCATTACTGGGGAGTGCTCTCAGCATTCTTCTGGTGCCGTTGCAGGAGAAGTTTTGTGGTCATAAGCATTCATCTAGCTAACGCCAGAGATTGCAGGATCACCGACTGGTAGAAGGTAGACGACAGGGGAGGCTGGGCCTGGGCCAAGGTAAGCGTTAGATAGGTATTTTCTATTTTCTTTCCTTTCCAGTTTCTATTAATTCCTTTTTGGCTTTGTTTTATTTTATTTTTGGCTCCAAACTAATTCTAAAATAGTTTGAAACATGCTGAAATGTTATTTGGAATATTTCCAAACATATATAAAAGTTTCAGCATTTTTGAAAACTTTGAATTATTTGAAATCAATTATATAGTTGATTTCAGTAGCTTTTAACTTAAGTTTAAAATGCCAAAAGCACTTTGAAAATAAATTTCACCCCTGATATTTTGTTTTCAACATTTATCAGAAATGATGAACTTTTCTATTGGCCATTTTGGAATTTCTAATTTGCCACCAAAATTGAAAGCTTTTGAATATAGAGTTGCTAGGTTTTGCTTTGGTTTGCTTTGCTTTTCTTTTGGATTTCATTTAATTTTCCTAGATGCAAAGAAGAAGACATGAGCACAACTTGCTAGACTCTAATAGGGATCAGGGATGTGACAACTCACCCCCACTCAAAAGAATCTCATCCTGAGATTTGGAAGTCGTCGGGAATAGCGCGAGATACTCAAGTCGAAGACGGTCCTCTCTTTCCCATGTTGCCTCTTTTTCAGAATGATTTGACCATTGAACTTTAAGAAACTTAAGGTTTCGACGTCGAGTGGTACGCTCAGCTTGATCAAGAATACAAACATGGTATTCTCGGTATGAAAGGTTATCTTGGAGATCAAGCGTTTCGTGGTCCACTTCACGGATAGGATCCAAAAAGCAACGCCTGAGTTGAGAGACATGGAATACATCATGAACCTTGGAAAGATGCGGAGGAAGTTCCAATTGGTAGGCAGCTTCTCCTTGTTTGGCAGGAATGCGAAAAGGACCGATATAACGAGGAGCCAACTTGCCCTTGATACCGAAACTATGGGTACCCTTTAGAGGTGTAACCCGAAGGTAAGCCTTCTCGTCAACTTCAAAGGTCACAGCTTTATGATGATGACCATATTGGCTCTTTTGACGAGACTGGGTTGTTTTCAACTTTTCAGGAATAATGCGAGCTTGCTCTTCTGCATCCTGGATCATATCCGGACCAAAGAGTTGCCTCTCTCCGGTTTCTGACCAATTAAGAGGTGTTCGACATCTTCGTCCATAGAGAACTTCAAAAGGATATTTGCCCAAGCTTGATTGATAACTATTGTTATAAGCGAATTCGGCGAATGGAAGGCACTTCTCCCAATTCATACCGAACGATATAACAGAAGCTCAGAGCATATCTTCTAGGATTTGATTCACTCTTTCTACTTGACCACTTGATTGAGGATGGAAAGTAGTGCTAAAAGATAAGTGAGTCCCCATGGCATTCTGAAAACTTTCCCAGAAGCGAGAAGTAAAGATACTTCCACGGTCTGAGTTAATCTCCAGAGGGACACCATGAAGAGACACTATTCGAGAGATATATAACTCTGCTAGCTAGCTAGCTGTTATACTCTCACGAACTAGAAGAAAATGAGCTACTTTGGAAAGACGGTCAATGACCACAAATATAGCATTATTTCCTTTCTTGGTCTTAGGAAATCTAGTGGTTAAATCCATACTGACTTTATCCCATTTCCATTTAGGAATAGCTAAAGGTTGAAGGGTGCCAGCAGGCCTTTGATGTTCTTCCTTAACTCGACGACAAACGTCGCAGTTAGCAACGAACTCAGCAATTTCTCTCTTCATCCTAGTCCACCAAAACCTCTGGCGTAGGTCTTGATACATCTTGGTACTACCAGGATGAATGGTGAGAGGAGAATCATGAGCCTCCTTAAGGATCAAATGCCTTAGATGTGGATTCTTAGGAACCACTAGACGATTCTGGAAGAACACAACATCTTGATCATTCATGGAGAATTCCTTAGTGTTTCCGCTAATGATATTCTCCTTGATCCGTGATATACCCTTATCACGCCTCTGGCCAACTATGATTTGATACTTAAGAGTAGGCTTCGCCACCAGGTTAGAAAGGAATCCTTGAGGAACAATGTGAAGATTTAACTTTCAAAATTCCTCATAGAGATGTGGTTGACCTCGTTGTAGCATCAGGTTGTTACAATAAGATTTACGACTTAGTGGATCAGCCATAACATTGGCCTTCCCCGGGGTGTAAGTTATCCCTAAGTCATAATTCGTGATCAACTCAACCCACCGTCTTTGCTTGAGATTCAAATCCAGGTGGGTGAAGATATATTTCAGACTTTGGTGATTAGTGAATATTTCACAACGATTACCAAGAAGGTAATGTCGCCAGGTTTTAAGTGCATGGACTACAGCTGCAAGCTCAAGATCATGTGTGGGATAATTATCCTCATGTGGACGCAACTGTCGAGATGCGTATGCAATCACATGACGATCCTGCATGAGAATGCAACCTAATCCTTGTCGCCAGGCGTCGCAATAGATAACAAAGTCCTTACAGAAATCTGGTGGTAGCAACACAGGTGCGGAAGTCAGGCGTCTTTTCAGTTCCTGAAAGCTATGCTCACACTGTGGTGTCCACTCGAACATTTTATCTTTCTTGAGGAGTTAAGTTAGAGGTTTTGCAACCTTGGAGAAATTATCGACAAAGCGGCGACAATAGCTCGCTAGACCAAGAAAACTCCTAAATTGCTTAACCGATTCAGGTTGAGTCCAATCAAGGACGGCTTGAACTCTCTCAGGATTGAGAGCAATACCCTTACCAGAGATTACGTGGCCTAGATAGGTCACTTCTGGTAACCAAAATTCACATTTTGAAAACTTGGCATAAAGGCGGTGCTCTCGAAGTTTCATCAATACCAGCCTTAGATGCTCGGCATGTTCTTGTTCGTTCTTCGAGTAGATGAGAATATCATCGAGGTATACTACAACGAATTTATCCAAATACACCATGAAGATTGAATTCATCAAGTGAGAGAAGGTGGCTGGGGCATTGGTTAAACCGAAGGACATGACAGTGTACTCGTATTGGCCATAACGAGTGAGAAAAGCCGTTTTTGGAATGTCCCCGTTCTTGATCTTGATTTGATGGTAACCCAACCTCAAATCCATTTTGGAGAAGACTGAGGATCCAGCGAACTGATCATACAGGTCGTTGATCCTGGGGAGCGGATACTTGTTCTTTATGGTGACCAGGTTAACTGGTCGATAATCTACAACCATCCGAGCCGTTCCGTCTTTCTTCTTGACGAAGAGGACGGGACAAGCCCAAGGAGAAGAGCTAGAACGGATGAAACCTTTATTCAAGGCCTCATCTAGTTGCTTCTTAAGTTCGGCTAGCTCCAGGGGTGCCATCTTATAAGGTCTTCTGGCTATTGGAACAGTTCCCGGAACAAGGTCTATCACAAACTCTACATCCCTGTCAGGTGGAATTCCTGGCAGTTCTTCTGGAAAAACATCCGGAAAGTCATGGACTACCGGAATGTCTTCAAGTTCTGGAAGAGGATTGGCATTGAGGGAATAGAGTTGGCATTTGGCAGCTCGAGTAGAGACATTGACTATCTCACCCGAGGGATGGGTAAGATGAAAATTTGTAGAATGAGTATCAATCTTGGAATAATGAGCTGACATCCAGTCCATACCCAAGATGATATTGATATCCAAAGATTTCAGAGCTATCAAAGATGCTAGTAAAACTAGCCTATCTACTAGAATTTCATTGTCATAGGTTATCCTGGAGGTTTGCCACTTACTACCAGGGGTTTGGACAACCAATGGGATTGGCATATCACAAAAGGACATGTTATGCAACTGTGCATAACTTTCTGAAATGAAGGAATGAGATGACCCAGTGTCAAAAAGAACAAACACTGGGTGATGATTTACAAGGAGCGTACCCAATATGACGTCGGTATCCTCTGCAACTTCTTCTGCTGAAACATAGTTCACACGGCCACGTGCAGGAGTTGGCTTCACATAGTAAGCTTTGTCCAACTTGCCTTGCCCAACGGACTTTCCAGGTTGCTTGGCACCCATATTCGGAGGACACTCTCGTGAGTAGTGCCCCGGTTCTCCACACTTGTAACAGATCACCTGATTAGCACGTGGTGCAGCATTGCTAGCTGGACCACCATAGGTTTTTGCTGGAGGGTTGGTCTGATTCGCCTAAGGCGCCACATAGGATGGCCTCGGGGTATATCTTGGCGGCAGAGAACTATTTGGAACCCACAGCTGCGTTTGGGGAACGCGGAGCCAGATGATGAGCCAAAGTCACGGGAGTGCTTCTTCATGGCTTCATAGTCGGTATGACCAGTCTCGGCACTGATCGCCTTGTTGACAAGAGCTTGAAAACTTGTACACTCGTGGAGGTGCAGGTCACGACGAAATTCAGGGCACAGACCCTTGCAGAATCTTGCTTGCTTCTTGGCATCAGTTGACACCTCTTCAGTTGCATAGAGGGCGAGGTTACCAAACTCGCGGCTATAAGCATCGACGGTCAATTTTCCCTGGGTGAATGCACAGAACTCCATTCTCTTTCTGTCCATCAGACCCTCTGGAATATGGTGCAGACGAAAGGTTGCACTAAAGTCTGCCCATGTGGCTGCTGGTCCGGCAGGACGCATAGCTTCAAAGTTCTCCCACCACAGATTGGCGGGTCCTTCCAGAAAGTATGCCGCAAAGGTCACCTTGTCGGCCTCAGAAACATTTGCAGAGCGAATCTTGCGCGATATACTGCACAACCAGTCATCAACATCGAGGGGATCGACAAAGTGATGGAACTTGGGAGGATTCAACTTTACGAAGTCATTGAGGGACACTGCATCATTCCTCGGCTGACGAGCCGTATTTTGCTCAATACGCTCTAGCAGACGGTTGGTCTCCCTTTTGTTTCTTTCCGCCTCAAGCATAACTTCCGCCAAGGAGGGCGGGTGAGGCAGTTCCTCCCGCGATGCTTGACTACCCTCTCCCTGCTCATGAGCAGGGGCACAGTTCAACCTAGTGAACACCGTCCTGACAAACAAACTCACAGCTTAGACCAATATCAACATCAATACTAACTATGGATTAAGAATGCACTAAACACATGGAATGCGGAAATGAACATCCGGACAACATGGTAACAAGCAACTGCTATATATACACCATGGTTCATACACACCATTACATAGTTCAGTACAACCTTAACCGAAGAGCAAACTACTAAAAAGATGATACTACTCATTAGAGACTTTCCAGGCTTCCTATACATTATTTATCTATGCCTCCGGAACTCATCTCACGACATAAGCATACTCCACAAGACACACAGGACTGTGGAAGTACAGCTACTACCATACTACTCTTCCACTCACGGATTGAGGCATCCGCATAGAACATCTCATAAAGGTTGCCTCCATGGCCTGGGAGTTCAACCTGCGGATCAGGAAATACTCAAGCCTGAGACCCCTGGGAACCGTAAGGACACGGGTGTGGCCTTGGTCCCCTGACTGGTGGTAGTAGAGGTCCCCGAAGAGGGGTGACTCCTCCTATAGCAGGCCAGTCAACATGAGCCGGAAGATGGGTTCTAATAGGGTTCAGCATCTCCATATCTCCATACCCTGTCTGGACTACAAGTGCCAGCTGTGTCAAAGCCGTCCACAGGCGGGCACGTGTAGCATAGAGCTCCAGACGAAGGGCACGAGCATCCCTGTCTCTATTCTCTAACATCTCAGCGGTGGACTGCAGCAGCGGATCCTCCATAGAGGAATCAAAGTAGACCCCACTGAGGTATCCTTCTTCTCCTATCTGAGAGGCGGGAACATAGCAGAATTCTGAATTCTGCAGCAGTGCATGTCTGGCCCTCATAATGGTCAACATTGAATAGGCAGCATCTTGTACTGCCATGTCAACAGTAACCCCCAATCCATAAGACCAATGGATCGGCTCCTCGGCTCCAGGGTAATCTGGGAATACCCTAACAGTGCACAGATACCGAATCTGATTAAAATCCGGGTATTGCTCCTCCACTGTATACTCTGGGTACCAGTGGTAACCGGCTACTGACATCATCATGACTAGCATGGCCGTGTGACCCGGCACATCAATGCACCTAGTCAGACGGACCACCTGACGAGAAGGACGGCCAGGCATCTGAAATAGAGAGTAATGCAAAGGCATTAGAGCTCTGAAGACAAAATTGGGCAGCATAACAGCTGTAAATTCTCAAAAACAATTTTGAGACAACCCATAATAGACAAGATAGCATAACCACTCAACTATCAAGTTCAATTCCATGGTCATCAAAACTTACTTTCTTTACCTTGGAGTAAAAGAAACCCGGAGTAACTCTTGACTCGTTATCCTATAATCTACCGATCAGTAAAACACGTTCCTGAGAGAAAGATAAGTAACCTAGTTCTTAATCCCCGCAGAAAAAACGAGGATGGCCATAATAGAATAATTTAAGAAGAGAAGCAAGAATCTTACATTCCCTTCCACAAACAATTCCCTTATATATAACTAAAGCAATTCTAGACTCAACTTCGACCAGTTTGGCTTAGTAATCCTACAGTCAGTCAGGCTCTGATACCAACAATGTCGGGACCCCGATCCTAAGCCATAGGAATCCAGCCTCTAACACATCACATCTCTTTGCGGTCTCACGCACGGTTATCCCCACGGCTGCAGCCTTACCTTAGCCGGGACAGTTTGCGCCTTTTGAATCGCGTATGCAATTGTGTCGCTAGCATTCCAATGTCAAAGAACCCGAATCAACATGTCTAGTCATAAACTCAAGCGGCAGTTCCGTACAGGGACAGGCATACATGACCCAGCAAAGCAGGTGTCGGTCATCAGTGAGTAGACGAATCGTAGCAAGCTACAAGGACTCCGTTACACCGCGTGAAATTTCCCCAAAGGGACAGACACAACAGCTAAGAAGGACACATGCCGATCAACCAATGTGTCCGGAGCACTAGTGAGCTACTATGGCTCGGTGGAATCACAAAGGGGCATTTCCCCGTAAGGAGTGCTACTAAGGCATACAACTAGGTGTTCGAACCCCATGCATATCAAGTACAACACACGTACGAATGGCATACCGATATGCATAGATACATTGATGGCATCACAACATAACCATAATCATACAACTTTATATTGAGGGCTCGGAAGAGCCTCACACATAATATTACATAGATAGGGGTCTCACGACCCATCATCACAAGTCATGCAAACAAGTCTTACAAGCCAGCGAAAGGTTAAAACTGTATGAGTACAAACAGATGGAAAGGTAAAAGGCACATGGCCTGACTATCTACAGACCCAACCTAGGGCCAGATTGTAGCTCGAACACGAGCTACTCGTCGTCATCAACGTCTAGATAGAACCCACCATTAGGGTCATTAACAACCTCTGCAACAAATTATTAAGCAAACGTGAGTACAAAGGTACTCAACAGGACTTTAGGATAATCTATCTACTCATGCAATGTATCAACAAGGAGTTGTGGGGTTTCATGCAGAAAGCCAGCTTTTGACTCTTGGCTAGACAAAGCTACATTTTTCAATAATTTCGACAACTTTGTTTTCTCGCACACGATTCCACTAACTCCACAACAATGCTCCATCATGGGATCATTCCGTCACCCTACAGAAATGCCATCCACGACACTCACACTTATCTTGACATTTTTATGAGTAGCCATTATAGTTATCTATGAACAACATATGTTTCCAAGTAGTCCATATCCGCGGACGCGGCTATTCGAATAGATCATAACCCTGTAGGGGTGTACTTCTTCACACACACTCTCGCCACTTATCGCTATGTGCACGTCATGCACCTCGGCAACCTTCAAGCGGAAGCCCAGCGAGGGAATTGGCCACGACCGTTAATCACTCTAATACCTAGTCTAGGTTTATCGCCTATCTGAGGGTAACCCGCATGGAAGTCCAGCCGAGGTTTCCGCCATGGCCCCAAACGATGTGCGCAGGATTCCCAAGCCCACCAGCCGGGTGCCACTTGGTACACCGTGCCACTTCCTACCACATCATAGCCCACCTCTAAGGTCAGCACCATGCACGGCCTCCAGCATGACTATATACACCAGAAACTACTTGCAACTCCTGGACCGAGTACTAAGCGATTAATAAGTCTTGCGGGGTCATATTTGAGGGCCCAACATGTGGTAGTATCTTGTCTTGGATTACATACACGATACTCAGTTCCTAAGGACGGTTCCAATGAAACAACCCGCCATGTACTCCTACATAGCCTTTCACCGGTACCTTTACCAAATCAGGTTCAACACACAACCTTTATTAACTGAACACATTCTCACGATCCTGTTCATCATCCAGATGACAGACCATACACAACTCTAAGCATAGCATGCATAACAGGATATGGCACATCAAGGCTCAAGCATCTACCAGGTATGCTAGGTTGCAAGGTTCGGCTATTTACTGTGACAAGGACATGTCATCCAAAGGAAGTGGGTTCAACTAACGTGGTAAAAGCATTGAAACCATTTTGACCTAATGCAATAAGTAAGAGCAGGAGCGAGAACATGGGATTTATCGGGATGATCAAAAATGGTTGCTTGCCTTGTTGCTCAGCAGAGGGGTGATAACCGTCGGTCGGATAATCAGTCGTATCCGAAGGGGCGGGGTCTACCGAATAACAACATACGGTCAATATTAATCATATGCAACAATCATGATGCATGAACATGGCATGAAATGAAGGGTGATATGTTTCAATGTGGTTGGTGAAACATTAGTTTGCATCTGGTTTGAAAACCAAATTCAAATATTATTTGAAATGGCATATTTATTATAATCGTTTAATTGATTTGACCTCATGCTATTTCATAACTTTATTTTTCATGCATGGAAGTAGCACCATTGTGTTCATTGAATTTTTCTGATCGATTTGCATATATTATTTGTCTGATTTGGAGTTATATTCAATTTTCTATGAATTTCCAAAGTTTTGCAATTATTGTGGAATTATATTAAATCGAGAACTAGATTTATTGCATGAGCATGACATCAGCACGTGAGCTCGCCGTTGAAAGTCAAAGGTTAGTGACTCTGGCCAGTTTTAGATTAAGTTTAAACTTAATTAGCTAATTAACAGAGTTGGACTCACATGTCCATGAATGATTAATGATTTAATTATTTATTTATTTTTCTTAAGTTAAATTTAACTACTCACGGACTGGCCTCACCTGTCATAGGGTGGGGGAGGAACCCACCGGAGACGAGGTCGATCTCGCCGGCGGTGAGCCTCCGGCAGCACCAGAGCCGGCGAAGGGCGTCGGAAACGCGTCTCCGATGACCAAACGCACGACAGAGGCCACAGGGAGAACGGCCACTCGACGGCGCACACGATGGAGCAAACCCGAGGGGCTGGGGTGGCAGGAATCGACGCCGGCGACGAGCTTGGCGGCGGCCGAAGCTCGGGCCTCATCGAGCTCACTGCTACGGGGCTCAAAACGCGCGGGGTTGGGCTCCTACGGCACCTACGCGGTGAGCTGAAGCCGATAGTGGCCTCGGAATGACCAGCCGGTCACCGTAGAGTCATCGACGACGAGCTACAGCAGCGGTCCTCGTCGGGCTCCGGTGGAATCGGGGCTTAGAGCTCGGGAACGAAGGGGGAAAGCATGGGATGGATCCCTAAGCTCATAGAGAGGGCAGAGGTGACGAAAGCTGGCTCGGGGACGACCTGGGGACGATGAATCGACGACGGCGAGCTTGGCGGCCGAAGGTTGAAGATGACGGCGATCCGGTGATTCAGGGACTCTCCGCGTCGTTTGGCTAGATGGGAAGCTTCAGGACGTCTTGGCGGAGCTTCTGCGCGGCCCGGAGCCGAGGAAAGACGGTCGGAGCGACGGCTAGCTCGAGCTCAAGCTTGGCTCTAATGGCGGCTGAGAGAAGGGGCGCAGGAGAGCTAATGGAGAGGGGGAGAGCATGGGAGGAGGTCGCGGGAGGCTTATCCCTTCCTCGCCAGCGCAAAGCGGCGGCCAAGCAGGCAGGCAGGTGCGAGGCCGCGCCGGAGGAGGCGGCGGCCACCTCCTGCTGCCGACTTGGAGAAGGTAGACGATAGGGAAGGTTGGGTGTGGGCCAAGGTAAGCGTTAGATAGGTATTTTCTATTTTCTTTCCTTTCCAGTTTCTGTTAATTCCTTTCTGACTTTGTTTTATTTTATTTTTGGCTCCAAACTATTTCTAAAATTGTTTGAAACATGCTGAAATGTTATTTGGAATATTTCCAAACATATATAAAAGTTTCAGCATTTTTGAAAACTTTGAATTATTTGAAATCAATTATATAGTTGATTTCAGTAGCTTTTAAGTGAAGTTTAAAATGCCAAAAGCACTTTGAAAATATATTTCACCCCTGATATTTTGTTTTCAACATTTATCAAAAATGATGAACTTTTCTATTGGCCATTTTGGAATTTCTAATTTGCCACCAAAATTGAAAGCTTTTGAATATAGAGTTGCTAGGTTTTGCTTTGGTTTTCTTTGCTTTGCTTTTGGATTTCATTTCATTTTCCTGAATGCAAAGAATAAGACATGAGCACAACTTGCTAGACTCTAATAGGGATTAGGGATGTGACAATCACATGATATGAGTTTTGCTTGGAACATCATGTATTATATTTTGCTTTCCTTTTAGTTTGCCACAATAATTGCTTATTGCACATAGATACGCCCAAACGTATCTACTTTTTCAAATATTTTTTTTCTTGTTTTGGACTCTAATTTGCATGATTTGAATGAAATTAATTTGGACTAGCACTGCTGTTAGAAGAATTACCACAGTGTTGTTTTTGTGCGGAAAAAGTAGTTCTCGAATTGAGCTAAAAATTTACGAAGAATTATTTTGGAATTAATAAAAGATATTGGTGTCAAAATCAACTGGAGGGGGGCACCGAGGAGTCACAAGCTTGGAGGGCGCCCCCAAGGGCACGCCCTTTGAGCTTGTGGACCCCTTATGGCTTTGGCTGACCTAACTTCAATGCTATAAGTTCTATTTCATGGAGAGACAAAATAGGAGAGAATATTCCATCATATTTTATGATAATTGAGCCAACACCATCTCTTGTTATTCCTCGCGTGCGGGGGTGGGGGTGATCTGGAGTCCATTTAGAACTTCGGACAAAGGGATGTTGGGGAACGTTACATGGGAAACAAAAAATTTCCTACGCACACGAAGACCTATCATGGTGATGTCCATCTACGAGAGGATATTAGATCCACATACCATTGTAGATCGCTAAGCGGGAAGCGTTAATAAACACAGTTGATGTAGTGGTACAGCTTCGTGATTCAAATCACCGTCGTCCCACGATCCGTTCCGATCTAGCGCCGAACGGACGACACCTCCGCGTGCAGCACACGTACAGCTCGATGACGATCTTGGCCTTCTTGATCTAGCAAGAGAGACGGATAAGTAGATGAGTTCTTTGGCAGCATGACGGCGCTTCGGTGGTGGTGATAATCTACTCCTGCAGGGCTTCGTCCGAGCTCCGCAGAAATCTGATCTAGAGGAAGAACTACGTGGTATAGGTTTGAGTTGCATGTGGCAAAGTTGTGTCTCAAAAGCTCTAAAACCACCAGTATATATAGGAGGAGGGGAGGGGCTAGCCTTGGGGCTCAAGGGAGCCCCAAGGGCACCGGCCGAAGGGATGAGGTGGACTCCCACCCCAATTCGGTCTGTAGGGAAGGAATCCACTCCTTCCTTCCCACCTCCCTCTTTCCTTTTTTTCTTTCCTTTGGTATTTTTCCCTTGTGGCGACATGGCCCAATTGGACTAACCTCACCATACCACTAAGGGATGGTGCGCCACCCTAGGGTCACTGGGCTCACCATACCAGTGGGCTCCCTCTTTCTTAAACGAGCTCTTCGTCTCTTTTCTTGGAACTGCACCAGCTTACTTCACTTAGAGTCATCTGGATCAGTGTCAAAGCTTGCGTCGACGTAACCCTTTACGACGAGCTCTTCGTCACCTCCATAAATGAGAAACATTTTCTTAGTCCTTTTCAGGTACTTCAGAATATTCTTGACCGCTCAGTGATCCACTCCTGGATTACTTTGAAACCTGCCTGCCATACTTATGGCCAGGCTGACGTCTGGTCTACTAGAACCTATGGCTAAAGCATAGGGGATGGTACTCATATTTTCTCTATCTTCCGTAGTTGCTAGGCACTGAGTCTTACTTAATTTTATACCTTGTAATACTGGCAAGAACCCCTTCTTGGACTGTTCCATTTTGAACTTCTTCAAAACTTTATCAAGGTATGTGCTTTGTGAAAGTCCTATCACGCGCCTCGATCTATCCCTATAGATCTTAATGCCTAGAATGTAAGAAGCTTCTCCAAGGTCCTTCATTGAGAAACTTTTATTAAAGTAATCCTTTACGCTCTCCAAAAACTCCACATTGTTTCCAAGCAGCAATATGTCATCCACATATAATATTAGAAACGCCACAGAGCTCCCACTCACTTTCTTGTAAATACAAGATTCTCCAACCACTTGTATAAACCCAAATGCTTTGATCACCTCATCAAAGCGCTTATTCCAACTCCGAGATGCTTGCACCAGTCCATAAATGGATCTCTCGAGCTTGCATACTTTGTTAGCATTCTTTGGATCGATAAAACCTTCGGGTTGCATCATATACAACTCTTCCTTAAGAAAACCGTTAAGGAACGCCGTTTTGACATCCATCTGCCAGATTTCATAATCGAAAAATGCAGCTATTGCTAACATGATTCGGACGGACTTAAGCATCGCTACCGGTGAGAATGTCTCATCGTAGTCAACTCCTTGAACTTGTGAAAAACCCTTTGCAACAACTCAAGCTTTATAAACGATCACATTAATGTCCGCGTTCGTCTTCTTTAAAGATCCATTTGTTCTGAATATCCTTGCGGCCTTCAGGTAATACTTCCAAAGTCCACACTTTGTTTTCATACATAGATCCTATCTCGGACTTCATGGCCTCTAGCCATTTGTTGTAATCCGGGCCCACCATTGCTTCTTCATATTTCGCACGTTCATTGTTATCTAACAACATGACTAATAAGACATGATTATCGTACCACTCAGGAGCAATACGTGATCTTGTCAACCTGCGAGGTCTGATAGGACTTCATGGCCTCTAGCCATTTGTTGGAATCTGGGCCCACCATTGCTTCTTCAAAATTTGCAGGTTCATTGTTGTCTAACAACATGATTGACATGACGGGATTACCGTACCACTCTGGAGCAGCACGTGGTCTCGTCGACCTACGTGGTTCGACATGAACTTGAACCGGAGTTTCATGATCATCATCATTAACTTCCTCCTCAACCGGCGTCGCTTCGACAGAGGTTTCCCCTGCCCTGCGCCACCATCTAGAGGGATTAGAGGTTCGACAACCTCATCAAGTTCTACCTTCCTCCCACTCAATTCTTTCAAGAGAAACTCCTTCTCAAGAAAAGCTCCATTTTAGCAACAAACACTTTGCCCTCGGATTTGAGATAGAAGGTGTACCCAACTGTCTCCTTTGGGTAACCTATGAAGACGCTCTTTTTCGCTTTGGGTTCTAGCTTTCCAGGCTGAAGCTTTTTGACATAAGCATCACATCCCCAAACTTTAAGAAACGACAACTTTGGTCTTTTTCCATACCACAACTCGTATGGTGTCGTCTCAACGGATTTTGATGGTTCCCTATTTAAAGTGAATGCAGCTATCTCTAATGCATAACCTCAAAACGATAACGACAAATCGGTAAGAGACATCATAGATCGCACCATTTCTAACAAAGTACGATTACGACGTTCAGACACACTATTACACCGTCGTGTTCCAGGTGGTGTCAACTGTGAAATAATTCCACATTGTCTTAAGTGAGCACTGCTATCGCAACAAAAGACCTTCCAACGGTGCCAGAAACACCTGCTGACGGGAGACTGTTCTTTTCTTGATTCTCCTCAGCAACGGCACCAGGAATCCTTCTGCTACGGCTATGCCTTTAGGGACTTCCTAGGCAAATATGCAAAGGATTTCCCCGTGGCCTTGGAGCCTTGCGTTGGTGTTCCCTCGAAGCGGAAAGGGTGATGTAGCGCAGCGGTGGTAAGTATTTCTTTCAGTTTTGAGAACCAAGGTATCGATCAAATGAAGGAGCATCACAAGTGCCTGCACAAACACAAAGAACCTGCCCCCAACGCTATGAAGGGGTTGTCAATCCCTTATAGATTGTTCGCAAAGTGAGAACTGAAAGCAACAAAGTAACAAAGCAAAGTAAAAGCGGAGGTGTACACGAGATGTGATAGACCCGGGGGCCGTAGTGTTTACTAGTGGTTTCTCTCATGAAAGCAAGTAGACGGTGGGTGAACAAATTACTGTCGAGCAATTCATAGAACCACGCAAAGTCGTGACGTCATCTATGGCAATGATTATATCTATAGGCATCACGTCCAAAACAAGTAGACCGATACTTTCTACATCTACGACTATTACTCCACACGTCGACCGCTATCCAGCATGCATCTAGTGTATTAAGTCCAAAAGAACAGAGTAACGCCTTAAGCAAGATGACATGATGTAGATGGACAATCTCATATCAACGACAGAGCCCACCTTTTTACCCTTGATGGCAACTACTCAATGTGTGCCTTGCTGCCCCTACTGTCACTGGGAAAGGTCACCACATGGTAAGAACCCAAAACCAAGCACTTCTCCCATTGCAAGAATCATAGATCTTGTTGGCCAAACAAAACCCAAGACTTAGAGAGACTTACAAGGATATCAAATCATGCATATAAGAAATCAGCAAAGACTCGAAAATATGTCATAGATAATCTGATCACAAATCCACAATTCATCGGATCTCGAAAACACACCGCCAAAGAAGATTACATCGGATAGATCTCCATGAAGATCATGGAGAACTTTGTATTGAAGATCCAAGAGAGAGAAGAAGCCATCTAGCTACAAACTACGGACCCGTAGGTCTGAAGTGAACTACTCACGAGTCATTGGAGGGGCGATAATGATGAGGAAGAAGCCCTCCAACTCCAAAGTCCCCTCTGGCAGGGCACGGGAAAGGGTCTCCAGATGAGATATTGCGAAAACGGAAGCTTGCGGCGGCGGAAAAGTATTTTCGTGGATCCCGTGATTTTTTGCTGTATTTTAGGGAATATATAGGCCAAAGATCTAGGTCAGGGGCGCTAGGGAGGCCACAAGCCTGCCCACCGCCGCCTCCCCCTAGTGGCAGAGTGGGGGTTGTGGGCTCCCTGCATCCCTCCTGGCTTGGCCCACAGGCCCCCTGATCTCCTTCCGTTCGGGAAAAAAAATCATTTTGGGGATTTTATTCCGTTTGGACTCCGTTCCAAAATCAGATCTGAAAAGAGCCAAAAACACAGAAAAAACAGGAAATGGCACTTGGCACTGAATTAATAAGTTAGTCCCAAAAAAGATATAAAAGGCACATAAAACATCCAAAGATGACAAGATAACAACGTGAAACCATCAAAAATTATAGATACGTTTGAGACGTATCAAGCATCCCTAAGCTTAACTCCTGCTCGTCCTCGAGTAGGGAAGTGATAAAGAATGAATTTTTGATGCTTTCATGCTACCTAGCATAGATGTCCTTTGTAACTCCTCTTATGTGACGTGAATGTTCAGATCCATTAGATTCAAAACAATGGTTTGCTATTGGCGTGGAAACAATAATAATTCAAGCAAACCAGCAAGTTAGTCATGAACTTTCAAAATAACAAGGCCAAAAGAAAGATATCCCTACAAAAGCATATAGTCTGGCTATGCTCTATCATCATTGCACAACGAATTCAAATCATGCACAACCCCGGTATTGGCCAAGTAATTGTTTCACACGTTTACTTTCTCAAACCTTTTCAACTCTCACGCAAACCATGAGCGTGAGCCATGGTTATAGCACTATAGATGGTGTGGAGTGTGGTGGAGGTTGCAAGACAAAAAAAGGAGAAGATAGTCACATTAACTAGGCATATCAATAGGCCGTAGAGATGCTCATCAATAGATATCAATGTGAATGAGTAGGGATTGCCATACAAATGATGCACTAGAGCTAAGACTATGTGAAAGCTCTTAATGAAAACTAGTGGGTGTGCATCCAACTTGCTTGCTCACGAAGACCTAAGGCAATTTTGAAGAAGCCTATCATTGGAATATACAAGCCAAGTTATATAATGAAAATTTCCCACTAGCTATATGGTGGTGACAAAACGAGAGACTCTCAATCATGAAGATCATGGTGCTTAATATGCACAAGTATGGAAAAAGTGGTAACATTGTCCCTTCTCTCTTTTTCTCTCATTTTTTTTATTTTTTTGGTGGGCTCTTTGGCCTCTTTTTTTGGTGGGCTTCTTTGGCCTCTTTTATTTCCTCACATGGGACAATGTTCCATTAATGATGATCATCACACTTTCAACTCAAAACTTAGAGCAACAATGACTCTATATGGAATGCCTACGGTAGTGTACCGTGACAATGATCTAGCATGGCATAGACATTAATGGAAACATCATGCTAGCTATCTTACGATCATGCAATGGCAATGTAGACGTGATGGCACATGTCATGGTGGTAGTTGCATGTCAATATATCTCGGAATGACTTTGAAAAAGCCATAGTAGGTAGGTATGGTGGCTGTTTTGAGGGAGACTAATGGTGGGTTTTGTGCACCGGCGAAAGTTGCGCGGCACTAAGAAGATAGTGATGGTGGAAGGTGAAAGTGCATCTAAACCATGGACTCAACATTAGTCATGAGAACTCATATACTTGTTGCAAAAGTTTTATTAGTAATCGAAACAAAGCATTCAACGCATACTCCTAGGGGAAGGGTTGGTAGGTATAAACCATCGCGCGATCCCGACCGCTAGACAAAGGATGACAGTCAATAGACTAATCATGCTCAGATTTCATCACATAGCGGTTCACCATACGTGCATGCTACGGGAAACACTAAATTCAACACAAGTATTTCTAGATCCACAACACCTTACTAGCATAACTTCAATATTACCATAACCACAACTCAAAACTAATTGAGAGGAATCAAACTTCTCTAACTATTCAATGCACATGAAGGTGGAAGTTTTCGTATCCCTTTGGATAACTACCCCTTTTGAGAGTACTTTAAAAGCATAGATCAACTACCAAGCCACGCACCGCTGTGCTCTAAAAGATATAAGTGAAGCACATAGAGCAAAAGTATCTAGCTCAAAAGATATAAGTGAAGCACATGTGAGCTGAATTGTCTACCAAAAGATATAAGTGAAGCTCGACAAAATCACGGTGTGTGCATGTCTCTCTCTCTAGGTGTACAACAAGGATGATTGTGACACAACAAAAATAAAAGACTCCTACGATACAAGACGCTCCAAGCAAAAACACATAACATGTGGTGAATAAAAATATAGCCCCAAGTAACGTTACAGATGGATTGAAGACGAGAGAGGGGATGCCTTCTCGGGGCATCCCCAAGCTTAGGCTTTTACGGCATCCTTGAATCTCTTGGGGTTCCTTGAGCATCTCCATGCTTGACCTATTGCCACTCTTTATCTCTTTGTCCATAAGAACTTCACCCAAAACTTGAAAACTTCACAACACGAAACTTAAACAGAAACTCGTGATAACATTAGTATGAGAAAGCAAACCACCACTTCCTTAGGTACTGTAGAAAACTTAAATTCTACTTATGCTGATGTTGGGTTACTGTATTTTCAATCTTCCATGGCTAATACCCACCGATACTATCCATATTTTCATCAAAATAAGCAACCAGCACAACAAAAACAGAATCTGTTAACAGCAGACCAGTCTGTAGCAATCTGTATATTTCATATACTTCTGGTACTTCCAAAATTATGAAAACTTACGACACTCTGAAGAATTTGCGTAGCAAACAGCAGCAAAAAGAATAAACTCAAAATCTCTTACAGAAAAAATGAAAATTCTTTTCGTGAGCAGAAAGTTTATGTCTTTTCCAGCATGACCAAACGATCATCCCCAAGACTAATCATAACGGTTTTGCTTGGCATAAAAGCAAAAAGAAACACAAAAAACACAATCATAACAGAATTATGAAAGTGTGGAAAATACAAAACAGAAAGAAAAAGGATAGATTCGTTGGGTTGCCTCCCAACAAGCGCTTTTGTTTAACGCCCTTAGCTAGGCAAAAGGTGATGGAATCACGTATAGTCATCTTTGGTGCTCAAACCATAAGTAGCCCTCATCATAGATTCATAAGGCAATCTTATTTTATTTCTAGGAAAGTGCTCCATGCCTTTTTAAAAGAAATTGAAATCTAATATTCCCTTCCTTCATATCGATGATAGCACCAATAGTCCTTAGGAAAGGTCTACCAAGAATAATGGGACATGAAGGATTGCAATCTATGTCAAGTACAATGAAATCCACGGGTACATAGTTCTTATTTGCAAAAATAAGAACATCATTGATCCTTCCCATGGGTTTATTGACTGTAGAATCCGCAAGATGCAAATTAAGAGAACACTCTTCAATCTCATGAAAACCAAGAATATCACATAAAGACTTTGGAATCGCGGAAACACTAGCACCCAAATCACACAAAGCATTGCACTCATAGTTTTTGATCTTGATTTTGATAGTAGGTTCCCACTCATCATGAAGTTTTCTAAGTATACAGACTTCTAATTCAAGCTTCTCTTCAAGAGATTTCATCATAGCATCTATGATATGCGCGGTAAAGGCTTTGCTTTGGCTATAAGCATGTGGAGAGTTTGCAATGGATTGCATCAAAGAAATGCATTCAAACAAGAAGCAATTATCATAATTGAATTTCTTGAAATCCAAAGTATGAGTTTCATTACTGCCCAAAATTTTGACTTCTTCTACTCCACTCTTCACACCTTTATCATCAAGATAGGTGGACTCCGAATCGTTGGGGCGTTTTTCAACCAAAGTGGATTCATATCCAGACCCTCCATCAAAAGGTTTGACACGCGAAAACAAAGATTCAAGAGGAGACACACCAAGAACTTTAAGATCTTCGTGATTTGCATCACTAGAACGCACACTTTTAAACCATTCACGCCTAGTGCGAATTTGGGCGGTTCTTTCTTTGCACTCATTCATGGAGATACGCATAGCTTTCAAAGTTTCATCCAAGTTGACCTTGGGAGGAGCGCATCTAACTTTCAAAGCATCAATATCACAAGACATCCTATCAACGCTTTTAGCCAAAGCGTCTATTTTGAGTAGTTTTTCCTCTATGGACGCACTGAAAATCTTTTGAGAGTTGATGAACTCTTTGATATTACTCTCTAAATCACAGGGTAATTTGTTGTGATTTCCATAAGTGTTGTTGTAGGAATTGCCATAGTTGTTAAAGGAGTTACTAGGAAAAGGCCTAGGAACATAGTTTCCTCTAAAAGCATTGTTGTTGCCAAAATTGTTCCTACCAACAAAATTCACGTCCAAACTAGCGTTGCTACTCTCAATCAAAGAAGATAGTGGCAGGTCATTAGGATCTACAGTAGCGTTTCTACTAGCAACCAAATTCATCAACTCGTCCATCTTAGCACTAAGCGAGTTAATATCTTCTATAGCGTGTACCTTTTTGCTAGCAGGTGACCTTTCAGTGTGCCACTGAGAGTAGTTGGTCATGATATTGTCTAGGAGTTTTGTAGCGTCTCCTAACGTGATTTCCATGAATGTTCCACCTGAAGCAGAGTCCAAGATATTGCAAGAAGCGAAATTCAAACCAGCGTAAAATATTTATATAATCATCCACAAACTCAAGCCATGAGCGGACAATTTCTAATCATAAGCTTCATCCTCTCCCAAGATTGTGCTACGTGTTCATGATCAAGTTCCTTGAAATTCATGATATCGTTACGTAAGGAGATGATCTTAGCCGGCGGAAAATACTTGGATATGTAAGCATCTTTGCACTTATCCCAATAATCGATACTATTTTTAGGCAAAGAAGACAACCAAGTTTTTGCGCGATCTCGCAACGAGAAAGGAAAAAGTTTAAACTTAATCATGTCATTATCCACATCTCTTTTCTTTTGCATATCACAAAGCTCAATAAAGGTATTGAGATGGGATGCGGCATCTTCACTAGGAAGGCCAGAGAATTGCTCTTTCATAACAAGATTCAGCAAAGGTGCGTTGATTTCATACGATTCCGCACTAGTGGCGGGAGCAATCGGAATACTAATAAAATCATTATTATTGGTACTCGAGAAGTCGCAAAGTTTGGTGTTTTTAGCCATGATGACTTCAACAAACAAACATGCAAAGGATTTCTGCTACGGCACCAGGAATCCTTCTGCTACGGCTACGCCTTTAGGGACTTCCTAGGCAAATATGCAAAGGATTTCCCCGTGGCCTTGGAGCCTTGCGTTGGTGTTCCCTCGAAGCGGAAAGGGTGATGTAGCGCAACGGTTGTAAGTATTTCCCTCAGTTTTGAGAACCAAGGTATCGATCCAGCGAGTATCACAAGTGCCTGCACAAACACAAAGAACCTGCTCCCAACGCTATGAAGGGGTTGTCAATCCCTTAAAGATTGTTCGCAAAGTGAGAACTCAAAGCAACAAAGTAACAAAGCAAAGTAAAAGCGGAGGTGTAAACGATAGATGTGAATAGACCCGGGGGCCGTAGTGTTTACTAGTGGCTTCTCTCATGAAAGCAAGTAGACGGTGGGTGAACAAATTACTGTCGAGCAATTGATAGAACCGCGCAAAGTCGTGACATCATCTATGGCAATGTTTATATCTATAGGCATCACGTCCAAAACAAGTAGACCGATACTTTCTACATCTACTACTATTACTACGCACGTCGACCGCTATCCAGCATGCATCTCGTGTATTAAGTCCAAAAGAACAGAGTAACACCTTAAGCAAGATGACATGATGTATATGGACAATCTCATATCAACGATAGAGCCCACCTTGTTACCCTTCATGGCAACTACTCAATGTGTGCCTTGCTGCCCCTACTGTCACTGGGAAAGGTCACCACATGGTAAGAACCCAAAACCAAGCACTTCTCCCATTGCAAGAATCATAGATCTAGTTGGCCAAACAAAACCCAAGACTCGGAGAGACTTACAAGGATATCAAATCATGCATGTAAGAAATCAGCAAAGACTCAAATATATATCATAGATAATCTGATCACCAATCCACAATTCATCGGATCTCGACAAACAAACCGCCAAAGAAGATTACATCGGATAGATCTCCATGAAGATCATGGAGAACTTTGTATTGAAGATCCAAGAGAGAGAAGAAGCCATCTAGCTACTAACTACAGACCTGTAGGTCTGAAGTGAACTACTCACGAGTCATTGGAGGGGCGATGATGATAAAGAAGCCCTCCAACTCCAAAGTCCCCTCCGGCAGGGCACTGGGAAGGGTCCCCAGATGAGATCTCGCGGAAACGGAAGCTTGCGGCGGCAGAAAAGTATTTTCGTGGATCCCCTGATTTTTTGCTGTATTTTAGGGAATATATAGGCCAGAGATCTAGGTGAGGGGGGCGCCAGGGAGGCCACAAGCCTACCCACCGCCGCCTCCTCCTTGTGGCGGAGTGGGGGCTTGTGGGCTCCCTGCAGCCCTCCTGGCTTGGCCCACAGGCCCCCTGATCTCCTTCCATTCGGGAAAAATCATTTCGGGGATTTTATTCCGTTTGGACTCCGTTCCAAAATCAGATCGGAAAAGAGCCAAAAACACAGAAAAAACAGGATCTGGCACTTGGCACTGAATTAATAAGTTAGTCCTAAAAAGATATAAAAGGTACATAAAACATCCAAAGATGACAAGATAACATTGTGAAACCATCAAAAATTATAGATACGTTTGAGACGTATCAAGCACCAAACTTGAAACTCAGATACTCACCCCCAAGATCAGAACGTAGGAACTTGATCTTCTTGTTACGATAATTTTCAACTTCACTCTGAAATTGCTTGAACTTCTCAAACATTTCAGACTTGTGCTTCATCAAGTAGATATAGCTATACCTACTCAAATCGTGAGTGAAGGTGAGAAAATAACGATATCCGCCGCGCGCCTCCACACTCATCGGACCACACACATCGGTATGTATGATCTCCAAGAAGTCACTTGCACGCTGCATTGTTCCGGAGAGCGAAGTCTTAGTCATCTTGCCCATGAGGCATGGGTCGCACGTGTCAAGTGATTCAAAATCAAGTGACTCCAAAAGCCCATCGGAATGGAGTTTCTTCATGCACTTCACACTAATATGACCTAAGTGCCAGTGCCACAAAAACATGGCGCTATCATTGTTAAATCTACATCTTTTGGTCTCAATGTTATGTATATGTGTATCAACATTATCAAGATTCAATATGAAGAATCCTCTCACATTGGGTGCATGACCATAAAAGATATTACTCATAGAAATAGAATAACCATTATTCTCTGACTTAAACGAGTAACCGCCTCACAATAAACAAGATCCAGATATAATATTCATGCTTAACGCAGTTATTAAATAACAATTATTTAAGTTCATAACTAATCCTGATGGTAACTGAAGTGAGACTATGCTGACGGCGATTGCATCAACCTTGGAACCATTTCCCACGCGCATCGTCACTTGATCCTTCGCCAGCCTTCGTTTATTTCGCAGTTCCTGTTTCGAGTTGCAAATATGAGCAACAGAACCGGTATCAAATACCCAGGTACTACTACAAGAGTTGGTTAAGTACACATCAATAACATGTATATCAAATATACCTGATTTTTCCTTGGCCACCTTCTTATCAGCCAAATAATTGGGGCAGTTGCGCTTCCAGTGACCCATTCCCTTGCAATAATAACACTCTGTTTCTGGCTTAGGTCCAGCCTTGGGTTTCTTCGTCGGATTCGCAATAGGCTTGCCGCTCTTCTTGGAGTTACCCTTCTTCCCTTTGTCATTTCTCTTGAAACCAGTGGTCTTATTGACCATCAACACTTGATGCTCTTTCTGGAGTTCCGACTCTGCGACTTTGAGCATCATGAATAACTCGCCAGGTGACTTGTTCATCCCTTGCATGTTAAAGTTCAACACAAAGCTCTTATAGCTAGGTGAGACTGATTGAAGAATTCTGTCAGTGATAGCCTCTTGCGGGAGTTCAATCCCCAGCTCAGCTAGACGGTTTGAGTACCCATACATTTTGAGCACATGTTCATTGACAGACGAATTCTTCTCCATCTTGCAAGCATAGAATTTATCAGAGGTCTCATACCTCTCGATCCGGGCGTTCTTCTGAAAGATAAACTTCAACTCTTGGAACATCTCATATGCTCCATGACGCTCAAAACGACATTGAAGTCCCGGTTCTAAGCCATACAAGACTGCACATTGAACTACTGAGTAGTCCTCCTTACGTGTTAACCAGGCGTTGAAAACATCTTGGCTAGACTTAGCGGGTGGTTCATTTCCTAGCACTGCATTAAGGAGATAATCCTTCTTCCCAACTTGCAGGAGCAGCTTTAGATTACAAGCCCAGTCTACAAAGTTGCTTCCATCATCTTTCAACTTAGCTTTCTCTAGGAACGTATTGAAATTCAGGGTTGCTACTGCGTGAGCCATTGATCTATAACATAAAATATTGCAAAGTGGACTTAGACTATGTTTAAGATAATTAGAGTTTAACTAATCAAATTACTGATAAACTCCCACTCGAAAAGTACATCTCTCTAGTCATTTGAGTGGTACATGATCCAAATCCACTATCTCAAGTCCGATCATCACGTGAGTTGAGAATAGTTTCAGTGGTAAGCATCTCTATGCTAATCATATCAACTATACGATTCATGCTCCACCTTTCGGTCTCTTGTGTTCCGAGGCCATGTGTGCACATGCTAGGCTCATCAAGTATCACCCGAGTGTTCCGCGTGTGCAACTGTTTTGCACCCGTTGTATGTGAACGTTGAGTCTATCAAACCCGATCATCACATGGTGTCTCGAAACGACGAACTGTCTCAGTGGTGCACAGTCGGGGAGAACACAATTTCATCTTGGAATTTTAGTGAGAGATCACCTTATAATGCTACCATCGTTCTAAGCAAAATAAGGTGCATAAAAGGATTAACCTGACATGCAATTCATAAGTGACATGATATGGCCATGATCTTGTGCTTCTTGATCTCCATCACCAAAGCACCGACATGTTCTTCTTGTCACCGGCACCACACCATGATCTCCATCATCGTGTTTCCATCGAGGTTGTCGTGCTATCTACGCTATTACTACTAAAGCTATGACCTAGCAATATAGTAAACGCATATGCAAACACAAATCTTAGTTTAAAGACAACCCTATGGCTCCTGCTGGTTGCCGTAGCATCTACGTGCAAGTCGATATTAACTATTACAACATGATCATCTCATACATCCAATACATCACACCATGTATTTGGCCATATCACATCACAAGCATACCCTGCAAAAACAAGTTAGGCGTCCTCTAATTTGTTGTTGCATGTTTTACATGGCCGCTATGGGTATCTAGTATGATCGCATCTTACTTACGCAAAAACCACAACGGAGATGTGCAAATTATTATTTAACCTCTCTCCAAGGACCGCCTCGGTCAAAAAGAAAGTGCAGTCATGCCCTTAATCGAGTTTTGGTGTTAATGACAACACATACATAGGAAACTAATCCTATTTGTTGAGTGTATCTCAGGATGGCAAGTACTTTTAGTAGATTGAGAATTATGTGCCAAGGTGGTCTGAGAAGATCGGGACTTATATGTCAAGAAGGCTCGGGATTGAGAAAAGATGTTGTAGACTATCCTTTAAATTTACTATTCTTGAGTATAGGGATCCCGCACTATTAAGAGGGGATCACTGGTTTCGTGATGAATTTGCTCATACTACATGTCTACTTTTCTGCTCATACCACCTCTTCACTACTCTGCTCTTATCTCAAACAGAACCAATGCCTCGGACATCCGGCCTCCTCCAGACGTCCAACGGCCGGATGTCCGACCTCCTTCGGAAATCCGGAACCTTGCACCAGAGAAATTTGAGCCATATAACTCGGATTTCCGGCTTCCTCCGGACGTCTGAGGGTCGGATGTCCGACCAACTTCGGAATTCCGGAACTCTGCACCAGAGAAACTTGAGCCATATAACTCGGACTTCCGGCTCCCTCCGGACGTTCGAGGGCCGGACGTCCGACCTCCTTCGGAAATCCGAAATCTCACACCAGAGAAGTTTGAGTCGAATAACTCGGACTTCCGGCTTCCTCCGGACGTCCGGTCCCTGTTCAACTACACAGTGATTCTAGATATATATACATCTCTCGGACGACCGACCCTTGTCGGACGTCCGACACCTTGTGGGCATCCGGACATCCAAGAAACGGCCAGATGTCCGACCACTGCCAGACTTAAGTGCCCCCAACGGCTGTTTTACTCTCCCCACTATATATACCCCCTCCCACTTCGTGAGAGGGTGTCCAACACAGCTAGAACACTTACAAGAACACCTTTCTCCTCACTCACTCTTGTCTACACCCAATCTTAGATCCCAAGAGCATTTGTGAGCCCCTTTGAGTGTTGTTCCAATCAAAAGATAGATCATCTCCTTCTCCTCCTTTCCACCAAAGTGATTTGTGATTTGAGCAAGTTTTGAGCAATCCCCGTGATCTTGTTACTCTTGGAGGTTGGAGACACCTATGCGGTAGGAGTCTTCGGAGAGGAATCAAACCATTGTGATTACCCCCGAAAAGTTTGTGAAGGTTTGGAAGCCACCTCAAGGTTTACCACTAGTGGTTGAGAAACGCCTTCGTGGAGTTATCTCAAAGGGAGAATAGGGTGAGCCTTCATGGCGTTGGTGTGCCTTCGTGGTAACATCCGCCCCTCTAACGGTGACGTAGCTTCCCTTCAAGGAAGTGAACTTCGGGATACATCCTCGTCTCTCTTGGAGTTTCGGTTATCCCTAACCCTAACTCTCTACTTGTGTTAATCCTTATTACGTACTTGCATTTGATTATTGTTTACCAGTTGCCTTACTTGACTCTAAATAGCTTACTCCTTATCATTGCAATTATTAGGCTCACGCTCATATTCCGCACCTTTGCCTAAAATTGCTAAATAATTATTAAAATTTGGAACTATACCTATTCATCTACCCTCTAGGTCCATCTCGATCCTTTTCAATTGGTATCAGAGCCTCGTGCTCTATTCTTGTGGCTTAACTGCCCTAGAGCGAGATGGACGGGATTCCCACTACTGTATCTCCAGTGGAAAGGGACAGGACTTCCACGGAAGTCAAGTCCTTCACCTCTGAGGACCTGGAACGGGCCCTTGCCAAGCAAAAAGAGGAGCATGACGCTTCTCTTGAGGCCTTGGTCCAACTAAGACTGGCATCATTAACCACGGGGACAGCCACGTCCCCGAGGGCCTTAGGGCCAAATGTGCACGGTTCTTCATTTGGACAACAACCTCCGGAGAGGAACCAAACCAGTGTTCCATGGCTTTATGCTAGATCTCAAGTTGAGAAACCTAAGTACAATCCTGGAGGAAAACCTCCCTTGCTTGATGACAATTCCGATTTTGCTTTGTGGAGAGTTGGTATGCAGGATCATCTTAGGTACGCCAATGATGAGATGTTGGACATCCTCGAGCATGGGTACAATCCTATAGATCCAGGGTGCCTCACTCCCAGAGAAACTTATGACAAGCATCTCAATGACACTGCGATCATGTGCATAAGAAAAGGAATGAATGACAACCAACAGAGACCTTACATTCACATCACAAGTGCCAAGGAACTGTGGGATAACATTATAAGGACCAGGACCGGTACCTCCACTCTTCGGCTTGCTCAATATGAAATTGCCAAGAGGCAATTACAGAATTTCTGTATGGAAAAGGGTGAATCTCCCAAGCAACTGCTAGAACGGCTCATGACACTCGCCTCAGACATTGAGTCCTGTGACTGTGACAAGACGCAAGATGGTTTCAATCTGACCAAGAGATTTCTCGTGGACAAGTTACTTCATGCTCTTGCTTCGTACCACCATCAAATGGTATGGGACATGAGGCAGCACCATGGGTTCAAATAAATGACTCCAGATGACATCATATCCACTTTCCAATTATTTGAAGAGTCAAAGGCAAATGCAACAAAGCACCTTGCCATGCATGGCACTTCAACATCAAAGATCAATCTTGCTTTGAAAGCCAAGCATGAATGTGATGAAGAAGAAAGTGAAGAAGAAGAGGGTGATGATGACTGCGAAGATGGTGATGATGTTGACTCTGATGAAAGCCCATCTTATGAGGACATTGCTCTCTTTGTAAATAAGTTCAGTGCAGGAAAGTTCAAGGGAAGATTCCCAAAGAAGAAAGTAAGGAAATGCTATAACTGTGAGGAAACCAACCACTTCTCCAATGACTGCCCTTATGAGAAGAGAGAAGATAAACCAAGGTTTCCGAAGACCTTTGTAAAGAAGAAGTTGCCAAACCCTATGAACTCCAAACTCAAGAGAATAGATGGAAGAGCAATGGTTGCACAAGAAGAATCAGATCCCAAAGACGTTGGTGGGGTTGCCAGAGTAGCTTAGGAGACACAAAACACCTTGAGGCTAGTCAACAAAAGTGGTGATGTTGTTCACTACAACTATATTAAAGACTACAAGGGCAACACACACAAGTGTTTGATGGCAAAGACTGCCATAGGAGATGAGGAAGACCAAAGCTCCCATGATAAGGTTAAGGTAACTCCACGGTTAAACTCTTTCAGTCTAGTTTCTGCCTCACTTGATAAGTATCTTGATGCGAAAGATCACTATGACGATAATGACTTAGATCATCCCATGTTTGCCAAAATAAACAAATTTATGTGCTCTCTTAAAGGAAAGAAGCTCACTATGTTCCGCATACTTATGGAAATGGTGAGTAAGCACACCAATACCATCAAGGAACTCGAAACCCTCATCACTGAGGAGAAGGAAAGAAATGAAATCCTTGAGCAGAAAGTCCTGTATGAGGAAGCACAAAATGATGCATTATGCTCAAAAGTTGGTGAAAACCTTGATAAACATGCTAACGATCTTGCCTCCATGAAAAAGGTTGAATCTGTGTGCAAAGAGTTATTAAATGATAAAAACCGACTAGTGAACTCTCATGCTTCTCTTTCTAAGGACTGTGAGCGCCTATCCTTGTCTCTCAAAGAGAAGGAAGAGAAACTCACTATTCTTACAAAGAGCTTTGAGGCACTCAAGGTTACTTATGTTGACACTCTAGCTAAGGCTTACTCCTCACCTATTATTAATGTTGATACCTGCACTACTAACTCTAGTAGTGAATTGTCATCTATCCTTGAGGAAAACTGTTCGCTAAAGGCACAGCTAGATAGAGGTCTCATGACATGTGCACAAGGACAAAAGACTCTCAATGAGATCTTAAGTCAACACGATGGAGGCTTTGCCAAGGAAGGGCTTGGGTTCAATCCAAGCACCACCAAGAAAAGTGCATCTCCTCTCAAGTGTACCACTCCGCTTAAAGAAATATTTGTACGAGAGGGACACAAGGAGAAAGGTAAGGTTGTGAGTGGGTCGGCCACTAGGGGTTTGCCCACTTTCAACAAGACAACTGAATTCATGCCTCCATCCTATGTACTTCACAAATCAAAGGAAGGAGAGGTTTATGCTAAATTCGTTGGTCCCCGTAATGCATTCCGGTTTTATGCTATTTGGGTCCCTAAGACTCTTGTAACTAATGTGAGAGGCCCCATGACGAAATGGGCACCTCAAACCAAGTCTTAATTCGTTACAGGCTGTTTTCTCCGGAGGAGTCAAATGGGTGATCGACAGTGGATGCACCAATCATATGACCGGAGATAGTAACTTGCTCTATGACTTCAAGCAAGCCATTCGACCATACATGAGCATTGTATTTGGTGGAGGGTCGAAAGGGCAGGTAATTGGGTTGGGCAAGGTGGCAATCACTAATGACATGTCTCTTGCAAATGTCATGCTTGTCCAATCTCTTCAATATCATTTACTTTTAGTTCGCCAATTGGCTTCCGTTGGTTATGACACACTATTCGGACTAATGGATGTGAAAGTCTTTAAGAGAGACACTCTCGAAGTGGCCTTTGTTGGAGAGTTGGATGGCAACCTTTACACGGTTAATTTCTCAAAAGAGAGCACCTTCCATACAACTTGTCTAATGGCCAAGGCTGACATGGGATGGCTGTGGCATCGCCGGCTCGCCCATGTCGGCATGAGAAATCTTCAAAATCTCTTAAACAGCAATCACATCCTTGGACTAACCAATGTATCTTTTAAGAAAGATTGTGTGTGCAGTGCATGCATAGCTAGGAAGCAACATCAATCAAAACATCCACCCAAGAACATTGTATCCACTTCAAGGCCGTTAGAGCTCCTTCATGTGGATCTGTTTGGGCCTCCTTAATGGGCAAGTCTTGGTGGGAAAAAGTATGGGCTAGTCATTGTTGATGATTACTCAAGATACACATGGGTATTCTTTCTCAAGTCCAAGGACGAGACGAAGATCACCTTCATTGATTTTGCCAAACAAGTCTAGCGGAAGTTTGACAAGGACATCAAAGCAATAAGAAGTGATAATGGCTCCGAGTTCAAGAATTACACCCTAGAAGAATTTCTTAGTGATGAGGGAATTGAACATCAGTACTCGGCACCTTACACCCCTCAGCAAAATGGTGTAGCAGAGAGGAAGAACCGGACACTTGTGGAAATGGCAAGGTCCATGTTAGACGAATACAAGTCACCACATAGTTTTTGGGCTGAGGTTGTAAACATAGCATGTCATGCATCAAACTGGCTCTTCCTTCGATCAATATTGGAGAAGACTCCATATGAGCTCCTAACCGGGAACAAGCCCAATGTTAAGTACTTTCGCGTATTTGGATGCAAGTGTTTCATCCTCAACAAACGGGAACGGTTAGGAAAATTTCAATCCAAAACAACTGAAGGGATTTTTGTTGGCTATGGATCAAACTCTCACGCCTACATAGTCTACAACAAATCCACTGGATGTGTTATAGAAACCTGTGACGTGATGTTTGATGAATTTAACCGCTCCCATGGGGAGCAAGTTGATATAAGTGATGCAGGTGAAGAAGATTCCTCGCAAGATATCTTGAACATGGGTGTAGGTGCATTTCTTCCCATGGAACAAAGACCCCATGATGATGATGAATATGATGAGAGTATTTCTCATCCTCAAGACAGTTCACTGCCCGTAACCCCACAAGATACTAGCACACATATCATGCCAGTTGTTGAGGAGCAACTGGGAGAACATGTCTCTCACCCTGATCACACTCAAGAACAAGTTGATCTTCCAGAGCTAGATCAAAGTATGGATATGCTTGATGATGAACCTCAACAGGTGCAACGCGAAGAGGAATATCTTCCACCGCACGTTAATGCTCCATATGTTGAGGACGTTGATGATGGAAACAAAGTCGAACCTCGTGAAACCCTGACCTCCATCATGCCACGTGTGGCCGATCGTATTGATATTGATCAAATCCTCACCGGCGTGTCGGAAGGTAGAGTGACTCATAAACAACTAACAAACTTTTCTGCTCACTTTTCGTTTATCTCTAGTACTGTGACACACAGGGTTCAGGATGCATTGTGTGACAATGACTGGCTCCTTGCTATGCAAGAAGAGTTAAACAGTTTTACACGCAATGAAATATGGTCATTGGTAGAACGACCAACTGAGGAACACAATGTCATTGGAACTAAATGGATTTTCAAGAACAAGGAAGATGAGAATGGGACTATCCTACGCAACAAGGCAAGATTAGTAGCACAGGGGTACTCCCAAGTTGAAGGTTTGGACTTTGGTGAGACTTTCGCCCGTGTTGCTCGTCTTGAATCCATTCACATTCTATTGGCCTATGCTGCTTTCAATGGTTTTACTTTGCATCAAATGGATGTGAAAAGTGCTTTTCTTAACGGTCCTCTACAAGAAGAGGTATATGTATCACAACCACCTGGGTTTGTTGACCCTCACCACAAAGACCATGTGTACAAACTTCACAAGGCTCTGTATGGCCTCAAACAAGCACCCCGTGCTTGGTACGATCATCTTAAGAAGTTCTTACTCGATGATGGCTTTGTGGTAGGGGTGATCGACCCACTCTTTTTACTAAGAGGGAAAATGGTGATTTGATCTTATGCAAAATCTATGTAGATGACATCATTTTTGGCTCTCCTAACATCCATTTATGCAAGAAGTTTGTGGCCTCCATGACCAAGACCTTTGAGATGTCACTCAACACGGACTTGAAGTTCTTTCTTGGGTTTCAAATACAACAATTTCAAGAAGGAATCTTCTTGTCTCAAACTAAGTACCTCAAGGACATTCTTGAAAAATTTGATATGACAAATGCTAAACCAATGAAGACACCCATGGCCACAGATGTCGTTCTAAATGAAGACACCAACGGTATTCCTTTTGACCCATCTACTTACCGCTCTATGATTGGTTCGTTACTTTATCTTTGCGATCTAGACCGGACATCGTGTTAAGTGTAGGCATATGTGCTAGATTTCAAGCTTCCCCTAGGGAAAGCCATCATACGGCGGTTAAGCATATTCTTAGATACCTTGTTCACACCCCAAAGTTAGGCCTATGGTACCCTAAGGATGCAAAGTTCGATCTTATTGGGTATTCCGATGCGGATTGAGCCGGTGACAAAGTGGGATGGAGATCCACTTCCGGTGCATGTCAGTTTCTTGGACGCTCCTTGGTAAGTTGGTCCTTGAAAAAGCAGAATTGTGTTTCTCTCTCCACGGCCGAGGCCGAATATATTGCAGCCGCAAGCTATGCAACCCAACTACTATGGATGAGGCAAACCCTAAAGGACTATGGTCTCACGTATCGACACGTGCCTCTTCTCTGTGATAATGAAAGTGCCATAAAGATATCCGAGAACCCCATTGATCACCCTCGCACAAAACATATTGATATTAGGTATCATTTCTTGAGAGACCATGTGCAAAAGGGTGACATTGATATTGCCCATGTGGGTACCGACATGCAGCTCGCTGACATTTTCACCAAGCCACTTAGCGTAGCAAGATTCTGTCAACTTAGGCGTGAACTACGTATCTTGGAGCTTGATAACATAACTTGAAATCCTGTACACATGCACACACTCACATTATGTTCTTGTCTTGATGTCGGCATGCATTTAGGGGGAGTCACTAGGACTTACGTCATAATTCTGTGTTTTAATCCTACAAATATGCATAAATCAACTACTGTCCACAAGTAGTATATATATAATTCTTGTAGGCAACTGTGTTCGTGTCCTTTGTGATAAACCATGTCAAATCATCTCATCATCCAAATCCCAGAATCTGCCTCTGCCTACTCCTCTCTCGGCCGTCCGACGTGTCTCGGACGTCCGGCGGCTAAACCCACTACGGACGTCCGGCCCATGTCGGTCGTCCGACGGCTAAATCCACTCCGGACGTCCGACGCCTGTCAGACATCGGACACATCGGGAGCCCTATAAATAGAAGGGTGCGGGCTGGGCCTTGCCCTAGCCCCCACACGCCTCCTTTTCTCCCAGCCGCCACCATAGCCGCCGCCACCAGCGCCAGGGGAGCTCGCCCGCGCCGCCACCTCCGTGATATGGCTGATCTCCTCCGCGGGATCTGTCTTCCCTTCCTCTCCTCTCTCGATCTGCAGGTATCCCCTCGGTCTCACTCGCGTTTGGTTCCCCTTTCTCCCAAGTTCATGTGTTCGTTCATGTGGTTTGACCGTGACCGTTCCCCATTGGGTTTCCAACCGTGTAGGCCTTGTTCATCATGCCCAAGATTAAGCACACCATCCGAAAGAACACTGCTGGCTCATCCGCTCGTGCCCCTACTGGCAAGGGGTCGGATGACTCCGAAGGGCAACATCGTCCCTTCAAACGGACCGCCCGGCGTCCTCCTCCTCAATAGCTCCCCTCATCGTCTGATGGATCTGACTTCGAGGATGAGCTTGCAGCTGAGGACCGTGCTGAACAGCCCGCCGGTCGGAAGTCTATGCCGAAGCCTGGGACTCACAGGGCCTCCTATATACCACCACCTCCTCCTGAACACCCCGAAGGTGAAGCTCGTCGTATCTCTCTTGAACCTCCTCCTACTTTAGGTCGTGAAGTCAAGGACTTCACCACGGTTCCTAAGTCTTCCTACTTCACTTTCCGCCGCGACGTTGACCAATTTTCTGTTGTACGTGACTCTACGGACTCATGTTTCCACACAAACGTCCAAGCGGACATCTTTACTACTGTCATTGTTCCTAAGGGTCTCTCTGTCCATCACCTTATTGATCTTGAGCATATTCGCACGCACCCGGCGAAATACCTGGGTGCCATTGAGCTCATTGAGTCATCGGGGCTTGCTGCCCCTTTGCTTTTCGGTGCGATTTTAACAGTGCTGCTATTCACCAATTTTATGCCACATGTTTCTTTGGCTCAAACAACACTGTTAGCTGGATGACCTCGGACGTTCAGTTCACAGCCTCTTATGATGAGTTTGTTGCCGCACTCGATTTCCCCGACTCCGGCTTCAAAATCCATAAGAATGATCCTAACCATGCACATAAGCCAATTGAGGCGTGTGGGTTTCTCCTCAAACCACTCCGTGAACTTGATGCAGACGAGCGGATGAAGGATCTTAACCAAGTATCCATCTGGCGCTCTCCCTACTTTATCATCTTTCAGTGTCTTATCCGCACCATCTATCCCAAGATGGGTGATAAGGGATCCTGCAGTGGCTACTGTATTGACATCATGCCGCATTTGCACGAGAACCCCAAGCACAAAATTAATGTGCCTCACTTTCTATGGCATGAGATTCGGCTCGCTAGTTTTCAATACAAGCGAGCCTTCCCTCATGCCCCCTTCATCCAGGCTTTTATTAACCGTGTTGTTGACTTCACTGTTGCTGCCACTCACTCGCATCACAAGTGGGAAATTCCCGCTCACATGGCGGATAACTATGCTCCCAAGAAAACCCCACCATCCACCTCCACTCGCCGCACTACTGCCCGGACAGCAACCCCTTCATCCAGCTCAGCTCCTCTTGGTCGCTTTGCCAAATTCATTGGCAAGGCACATTCTACTATGATGAAGGCCTTTTCTTTCCAGTGCGGTCAAACCCATGATGTGGTTTCTCGCCTCGTCTCCTCCAAGAATGCCCTCAAGGCTCGTCTGAGAGACTCGGGCTCTCTTGATGTGAGTGACGATGAGGCCCTTCCTGCTGCTCCTCCTTCTGACTTTGGCTTCCCATCTGGTCCTGAGTGGGCTGATTTTCTTGACGAGGCTGGTGGCAGTGGCTTGCCTGACGATGAGGATGATGATGATGATGATGCTGATGATCTCTGAGGATGGTTGATGCTGTTGGTGCCTCCCTTTTTGGTACTTGGTGCCAAAGGGGGAGTAATGTATCCTAGTTTTAGTCTTTGGAGATTTAGTCTGAATTTGCATGTTTGTGTAATGGAATGGATAAATAACTGTGATGCACTATGTATGGCTACCTATGGATGTCGTGATTGCTATGGATTGCTATGATATCATCATATGCTATTATGTTTGGTCCACTACTTCATATGATGATCTATTATCTTTACATGATGATCCATTATCTTTACTAAGTCACATGATATTTTCGATACACACATTAAAGGGGAGCTCCGATATGTTAAATCTTTTGAGACCTATGTATATGTTGAAATCAACTACCAAAAAGGGGGAGATTGAAAGTGCAGTGATGCCCTTAATTAAGTTTTGGTGTTAATGACAACACATACATAGGAAACTAATCCTATTTGTTGAGTGTATCTCAGGATGGCAAGTACTTTTAGTAGATTGAGAATTATGTGCCAAGGTGGTCTGAGAAGATCGGGACTTATATGTCAAGAAGGCTCGGGATTGAGAAAATATGATGTAGACTATCCTTTAAATTTACTATTCTTGCGTATAGGAATCCCACACTATTAAGAGGGGATCACAGGTTTTGCGATGAATTTGCTTATACTACATCTCTACTTTTCTGCTCATACCACATCTTCACTACTCTGCTCTTATCTCAAAACAGAACCAATGCCTCAGACATCCGGCCTCCTCCGGACGTCCGAGGGCCGGACGTCCGACCTGCTTCAGAAATCCGCAACCTTGCACCAGAGAAACTTGAGCCATATAACACGGATTTCCGTCTTCCTCCGGACGTCCGAGGGCCGACGTCCGACCAACTTCGAAATTCCGGAACTCTGCACGAGAGAAACTTGAGCCATATAACTCGGACTTCCGGCTCCCTCCGGACGTCCAAGGGCCAGACGTCCGACCTCCTTCGAAATCCGGAATCTCACACGAGAGAAGTTTGAGTCGAATAACTCGGACTTCCGGCTTCCTCCGGACGTCCGGTCCCTGTTCAACTACACAGTGATTCTAGATATATATACATCTCTCAGACGACCGACCCTTGTCGGACGTCCGACACCTTGTGGGCGTCCAGACATCCGAGAAACTGCCAGATGTCCGACCACTGCCAGACTTAAGTGCCCCCAACGGCTGTTTTACTCTCCCCACTATATATACCCCCTCCCACTTCGTGAGAGGGTCTCCAACACAGCTAGAACACTTACAAGAACACCTTTATCCTCACTCACTCTTGTCTACACCCAATCTTAGATCCCAAGAGCATTTGTGAGCCCCTTTGAGTGTTGTTCCAATCAAAAGATAGATCGTCTCCTTCTCCTCCTCTCCACCAAAGTGATTTGTGATTTGAGCAAGTTTTGAGCAATCCCCGTGATGTTGTTACTCTTGGAGGTTGGAGACTCCTAGGCGGTAGGAGTCTTCGGAGAGGAATCAAACCATTGTGATTACCCCCGGAAAGTTTGTGAAGGTTTGGAAGCCACCTCAAGGCTTACCACTAGTGGTTGAGAAACGCCTTCGTGGAGTTATCTCAAAGGGAGAATAGGGTGAGCCTTCGTGGCGTTGGTGTGCCTTCATGGTAACATCCACCCCTCTAACGGTGACGTAGCTTCCCTCCAAGGAAGTGAACATCGGGATACATCCTCGTCTCTCTTGGAGTTTCGGTTATCCCTAACCCTAACTCTCTACTTGTGTTAATCCTTATTACGTACTTGCATTTGATTATTGTTTATCGGTTGCCTTACTTCACTCTAAATAGCTTACTCCTTGTCATTGCAATTATTAGGCTCATGCTCATATTCCGCACCTTTGCCTAAAATTGCTAAGTAATTATTAAAATTTGGAACTGTACCTATTCACCCCGCTCTAGGCCCATCTCGATCCTTTTCACAAAACCAATTCAACTAAAGTTGAAGAAACAGGCACCCGCCAGTCATCTTTATGCAACCTGTTGCATGTTAGTCGATGAAACCAGTCTCTCATAAGCGTACGAGTAATGTCGGTCCGGGCCGCTTCAACCCAACAATACCGCCAGTCGAGAAAAGACTAAGGAGGGCAAAAAATCTAACATCAACGCCCACAAAACCTTTTGTGTTCTACTCGAGATAACATCTACGCATGAACCTAGGTATGATACCACTGTTGGGGAACGTTGCATGGGAAACAAAAAATTTCCTACACACACGAAGACCTATCATGGTGATTTCCATCCACGAGAGGAGATTAGATCCACATACCCTTGTAGATCGCTAAGTGGGAAGCGTTAAGAAACGCGGTTGTTGTAGTGGTACAGCTTCGTGATTCAAATCATCGTCGTCCCACGATCCGTCCCACGATCTGTTCCGATCTAGCGCCGAACGGACGGCACCTCCGCATTCCGCACACGTACAACTCGATGACTATCTCGGCCTTCTTGATCCAGCAAGAGAGACCGAGAAGTAGATGAGTTCTCCGACAGCGTGACGACGCTCCAGTGGTGGTGATAATCTACTCCTGCAGGGCTCTGCTCGAGCTCCGCAGAAATCCGATCTAGAGGAAGAACTACGTGGTATAGGTTTGAGTTGCACGTGGCAAAGTTGTGTCTCAAAAGCCCTAAAACCACCAGTATATATAGGAGGAGGGGAGGGGCTAGGGAGCCCCAAGGGCGCCGGCCGAAGGGAGGAGGTGGACTCCCAACCCAATTCGGTTTGGGGGAAGGAGTCCACTCCTTCCTTCCCACCTCCCTCTTTCCTTTTTTTCTTTCCTTTGGTATTTTTCCCTTGTGGAGACATGGCCCTATTGGGCTAACCTCACCAGCCCACTAAGGGCTGGTGCGCCACCCTAGGGTCACTGGACTCACTCCCGGGTGGGTGGGCCCATCCTGGTGAATACCGGGACCCATTCATCACTCCCGGTACACTACCGGTAATGCCCGGAACTTTCCGGTGACCAAATGAAACCATCCTATATATAAATCTTCGTTTCCGGACCATTCCGGAAACCCTCGTGACGTACGTGATCTCATCCGGGACTCCGAACAACATTCGGTAACCACACATATAACTCAACTATACTAAAACATCATCGAACCTTAAGTGTGCAGATCTTGCGGGTTCGAGAACTATGTAGACATGACCCGAGACACTCCTCGGTCAATAGCCAATAGCGGGACCTGGATGTCCATATTGGATCCTACATATTCTACGAAGTTATCGGTTGAACCTCTGTGCCAAGGATTCATATGATCCCGTATGTCATTCCCTTTGTCCTTGGTATGTTACTTGCCAGAGATTCGATCATCGGTATCCGTATACCTATTTCAATCTCGTTACTGGCAAGTCTCTTTACTCGTTCTGTAATACAAGATCCCGTGACTTACACTTAGTTACATTGCTTTCATGGCTTGTTAGTGATGTTGTATTACCGATTGGGCCCCGAGATACCTCTCCGTCACACGGAGTGACAAATCCCAGTCTTGATCCATACTAACTCAACTAACACCTTCGGAGATACCTGTAGAGCACCTTTATAGTCACCCAGTTACGTTGCGATGTTTGATACACTCAAGGTATTCCTCTGGTGTCAGTGAGTTATATTATATCAAGGTCATAGGAATAAATACTTGACAATTAGAAAAAATAGCAATAAAATGACACGATCACATGCTACGTTCATAGTTTGGGTCTAGTCCATCACATGATTCTCCCAATGATGTGATCCAGTTATAAAGTGACAACACTTGCATTTGGTCAGAAAACTTTGATCATCCTTGATCAACTGGCTAGCCAACTAGAGGCTTGCTAGGGACATTGTTTTGTCTATGTATCCACACATGTATCTATGTTTTCATTCAATACATTTATAACATGGATAATAAACGATTATCTTGAAACAGGAAATACAATAATAACTATTTTATCATTGTCTCTAGGGTATATTTCCAACAAGGGATTCATCGCCATCGCCATCATCAACTCTTATACGTCAATAATTCCATGATGCTCACCACTGGGAGTGAGTAATTCATCCATAGGTTTGCTGTACGGTGATGGTATTGGTTGATATTTGTCATGTAATTGAGTTATTTTGATAGGGATTGATGCCTACTATCCACTATGTTCTGAGATTGATTTTGCTATGACTTTGCTATGCTTAATGTTTGTCACTAGGGCCCGAGTGCCATGATTTCATATATGAACCTATTATGTTTGCATGAATATGAGAGTGTTCTCGATCCTATCTTGCAATAGGTATGCACCTATTATGTGTTCTCATCCGTAGACCCCAAAGTGACAATAGTTGGGATCACCTCCAGCGATGATCGTAGCATGAGGATCACCTTCATGTATGCACCATGTGTTAGTGCATTGTTCCGGTTCTCTATTAAAAGGAGGACTTAATATCCCTTAGATTTAATTAAGGACCCCACTGCCACTGTAGGGTAGGACGAACGATGCCATGCAAGTTCTTACTATAAGCACGTATGAATATATATGGAATACATGCCTATATTACATTAATGAATTGGAGCTAGTTCTATGTCGCTCTAGTATGTAACTGTTACATGATGATTGTCATCCAACACAATTATCCACCACCGATCGAATGCATATGCTTTTTGCATATTGAACTTCGCTAAGTTACTATTGTTACTACTACTATTACACTCATCACAGTCGCTACTATTACTATTCTATTGCTCTTGTTACTTTGCTACTAAAACTTTGCCACATAAGGATATTCTAGGTGTGGTTGCAATGAAAACTCAATTGCTAAGACCAATAAATATTCTTTGGCTCCTCTTGCGTTGAATCAATAAATTAATTTGGGTGTAATACTACCCGTGAAGGCTGTTGTGATCCCCTATACTTGTGGGTTGTCAGCATTTTTCTGGTACTATTGTCGGGGTGCATAGCTCTATTTATTGAGTTCACTTGGGATTTCCACTTATCATGATGAAGAAACTGAAAGACCCTAAGACTAGGATCATACCCTCTAGGATGAGGGGAGGCAAGGAAGTGCCATCTAGCTCTGCACTTGATTCACCTTCTGTTTTGAATAGACTTGTGACACCACCACTTCTTGTTCACTCTGTTATATCACAAGTAGTTGATGATGCTACTACTATGCTAGATGGAACTAAAATTGTGCCACCGAATGAATTACTTGATGCACATATTGCTAGATCTAAAGAAATTGAAAATACTGAAATTGATGAAAACTCTAATTCACCTATTATGCCTAGCTCTCCTACTAGAATTACTATGCGTGATGTACCTGATGGTTATGCAATGATAGAGATGATTTAAATAAATTTTTATGTAACTTGAAAGAAAAATCTATGATGGAGAAAATGAAATATGATCCTAAATTTTCTAATTCTCCTATATGCGTTACTGATAAGGATTATGAATTCTCTGTTGATCCTCAGTTAATTACTTTGGTAAAGTCTGATCCTTTCCATGGTTATGAAACTGAAACTGTTGTGGTGCACCTTACCAAATTAAATGATATTGCCACCCTGTTTTCTCATGAGAAAAATATTTTCTATTAATATATACGTAAGCCTTTTCCTTTCCCACTAAAGGGTGATGCTAATAAGTGGTTTCATACTCTTGCTCCTTGTTGTGTGTGTAGTCCCGAGGATATGATATATTACTTCTGTGAAAATATTTTCCTGCTCATAAGAAACAAGTTGCTTTACTCGAAATATTTAACTTTGTACAAATTGAAGAAGAGAATCTCCCTCATGATTGGGGAGACTTCTCCATGTACTTAACGCTTTGCCTAATCATCCCCTTAAGAAAAATGAAATACTTGATATCTTTTATAATGGACTAACCGATGCTTCTAGGGATTACCAAGATAGTTGTGCTGGTTGTGTTTTCAAGGAACAAATTATTGGACACGCTCGAGAACTATTGAATAATATATTGGAGAATGCTAATGATTGGACACTTCCTAAACCACCGCGAGAACCTATTCAAAAGAATAGAGGTATTCTAATCCCGAGTCCAGAAAAAGCCAAGAATTCAATGAAAGAAAAAGGTATTACCACGTGTTGAAGAAATACATGAAATCAATATCCCTACAAAGTAGACGTAAATTCTCATCATGGATTTAATGAGGGTGATATACCTTATAATAAAAATGTTGATCAATGCATGGATGAATGTGATAATTATATTGTTAAGCAAGAATATTTAATATGTATGTTAAAGACCAATTACAACAAAATGCCATGATGATTGATAGTTTCAGTGACTTGATATTTAGAATTGCTAACGATGTTAAGGGTCTAGGTAAACATGCATCCATGGTTCATACTCAATTAGACCAAGTTGCTAAGTCAAAAAATGATTTGCTTGCTGAAATGAATGATAAACTGAATGATCATGTTGTTAGAGTAATGACTAGAGTGGGTAGAATGACTCAGGAACCTCCCTACCTTGAAGGTCACGCTAAAAAATTGAATAAGAATATCACAGAGTTGATAATGATGCACTTAGTCCATCTAAATAGAAAAATAAAAACGATAGGACTTTGCATGCTTCTGGAGAACCTGTTATAGAAAAACTTGTTGAGAATCATAATGATGCTTCTATTTCTAATGCTAAGACACAACCTAGTAGTGAAAATTCACCTAGTCATAATGATAATGATAATTATAATGATGATGTTAATGTTGATAATGATAAAGAGAACCTGCTAATGATGTGGAAATAGAACCTTGTGTTGATCTTGATAACCCACATCCTAAGATTAAACGTTATGCTAAGAATGCCTTTATTGTTAGAAAACATGGTAGAGAAAGAGAGTCATGGGTTCAGAAACCCATTCCATTCCCTTGTAAGCCTCCTAATAATAAGGATGAGGGGGATATTGAGCACTTTGTTGAAATGCTTAGACTCGTCTTTCTACGAACATGTTTGATGGATATTTTGAAAATGCCTCCTTATGCTAAGCATATGAAAGATATTATCACTAATAAAAGAAAGATATGATTTCCACCATGCTTGCTAATTATTATTTTGATGGTGGAGAGCTTAAGAAGTTGGGAGATACTGGGATACCCATGATACCTTGCTCCATTAAAAGAAGTTATGTTAAAACTGCTTTATGTGATCTAAGAGAAGGTGTTAGTATTGTGCCCTTATATTTATATAAAAGACTTCATTTGAATAAGATCACACCTATTGATATATCTTTGCAAATGGTGGATAAAGGCACTGCTATAGCTATTGGAATTTGTGAGGATGTCCCTGTTGTGGTCGCAAATGTAACTATCTTAACGAACTTTGTTATTCTTGAGATGCCCGAGGACGACAACATGACAATTATCCTCTCACTACTGGAATTGAGAAATTTTCCATCTGCCATGCCTTTGCCGTGTGCTGACGCATGGCAAAGATCCTCTTTGCCATCAGCTGGCACAAAGCAGATGGCAAAGAGGTTGTTGATGGCAAAGGTTTTATTTGCCGTCGGCCACCTCTTTGCCGTCTGCTGACGCATGGCAAAGGCCCAAAGGCGGACGGCAAAGAGAACCCAGACGGCAAAGGGGCGCTACCCTAACGGCCGAAGCCCGCCCCACCCCACCCACCCCTTTGCCGTCCGCCTCCCAGCTTTTGCAGACGGCAAAGGGGGGCTCCCCCTAACGGCACCCAGCCCCCACCCCCGCTCCCCTAACGGCACGCTGCACCCCCGCTCCCCTCGATCTCCTGCCTCTCTGGCGCGCGACCCTGCCCACTACAGCACCGCCGACACCACCCCCTTCATTGCTCCGGCCCACCGCCGCCGCCCACGACCGGAGCTCCACGCTCCCCTCCTCCCCACGTCCCTCCTCCCTGCGGCCCTCCTCCCCGCGGCCCTCCTCCCCGCCGCCCACGACCAGAGCTCCCCGCTCCCCTCCTCCCCACAAAGGGGCGCCACCCCCACGGCCGGAGCCCGCCCTCCCCTCCTCCCCGCGCACGTCCTCCCCACGCCCCTCCTCCCCGCCGCCCAGGGCCGGAGCTCGCCCTCCCCTCCTCCCACTGCCCTCCTCCCACTGCAGGTAAGTTTTTTTTCTTCTTTATTTCCTGTTTTTTCTTTTAAACTAGTAGATAGTATATAGTATAGACATATAGTGTGTAGAAGAAGAGGAGGACATATAGTGTATATAGTATAGATATATAGTGTATATAGTATATAGTATAGAAGAAGATAAGAGAATAGTATAGACATATAGTGTACATAGTATATAGTATAGAAGAAAATAAGAGAATAGTATAGACATATAGTCTATATAGTATAGACACAGGGCCGGGCCGACAAAATTCAAGGCCTTGTGCAAACTCTAAAATGAGGCCTATCTTCTGCTGACCGAGCTACACTTTTCTTTAGCGGAGTAATCTAAAGAAGATCACATAAAAGGTGTAAATTCCAAACCATATGTAGTAGTGTTTTAGTGAAAATAATACACACTTGATACATTTTGTTCCCATTGATTATTATATCGGCAAGTTCATCCTTGAAACAATAAGGCCAGCTCGTGCGGGCCGAGGAAAAAAAAGAACTGAGGGTTATATCCAACTCCTGTGCACTTTAATAAAAGGCGGCAAAACGTTTGATAAATGGCAGTCAAATAGCAGAGGAAGTACACAGAAATTTAAAAAATGTATAAAATAAAACTTAGACAGCCTATACAGTGAATATTGGACAACATCAACACTGAATTTTGTACAACAAAATACTGAAATTGGGACATCACATACACTGAAATTTACATATAGCAAGATGAATGAAATTCTGACAGAAAATAAAAGGGATTATGGACAACATCACATCAACAAGACTTTATCAGTGTCAAGAATGAGCTCACCGGGAGGAGGGGATCCAAGTGGCCTGGCGTTTGGCTTCCAGGACTTAAGTTGCGCCATGTAGATCGAGCTTGACAATGTCCTAGACTCGTGGGCGGCACCACCAGCCCCAGAGGAAAGACAACCTGGTGAATCAGGCTAGGTCCCCGACGTTCCCGGTGGCTTCGCACAACAGGTCCTCCTCGGATGGAGCGGCGCGTGCGGCGGGGGATCGTACTTGTGTGCTGGACATGTAGCGTGTGCGCAGCGGCGGCTGCATGTATGCCGGTGCCCACACACTGCGCTTCTTGGACCAGCACCAGATTGATCTGTTGTGGGCTAGAGAGAGGAGCCAGCGATGGATCCATTTGATGGGCTGCGTGCTACCAAGTTGGGCCTTCTACAAAAAAATGGGCTATAAGCCAATACTTTGTTTAAAAAATCTGGGGCCCCCAAAACTGGGGGCCCTCTACGGATGCACAGGTTGCACACCCATGGGCCCGGGCCTGTATAGACATATAGTATATAGTATAGAAGAAAATAAGAGAATAATAAACTAGAAGAAAAGGGAAGAAGAAGAAGAAGAAGAAGAAGAAAGAGGAAAGGAGGAGAAAGATAAAAGAAAGAAGAAGAAGAGGAGGAGGAGGAGGAGGAGGAGGAGAAAGAAGAAGAATAATAATATGATGGTCAAGAAGAAGAAGAAGAAGAAGAAGAAGAAGAGGAGAGAGGAGAAGAAGAAAGAAAAGGACCCTGACCCCCGACGCCCGACGCCACCAACCCCCGACCCTCGACCCCCGACCTCCGACGCCACTAAGACCCGACTCCCGACCCCCGACGCCCGACACCACTGACCCCCGACTCCCGACCCCCGACTCCACTAACCCCCGACCCCCGATGCCCGACGCCATTGACCCTCGACTACAGAAGCCACTGACCCTCGACCCTCGACCCCCGACGCCCGACGCCATTGACCCTCGACTCCCGACGCCACTGACCCTTGACCCCCGACCCCCGACGCCTCTGACCCTCGACCCCCGGCCCCCTACCCCCGACCCCCGACACCATTGACCCCCGACACCTCTTCGGCCTCTTGTTGACCAAAGAGACCCCAACCCCCGACGCCAGTGATCCTCGACCCCCGACAACACTAACCCCCGACCACCGACACAACTAACCACCGACCGCCGACGCCACCGACACCCGACAACACCGACCATCGACGCCACCGACACCCGACACCACCGACCATCGACGCCACTAAGCCGACGGGGTCATAATTTTGTAAATTATGAGTTAGGTCACATATTTTCTGATTATGTTAATTATAAAAACATCATATTTGTGTTGATCGGGTGAATTTCAATGTGCAGTTGTTCGACGACCTCCACGTGCGTTGGACGAGCTCCGCCCTTGCGTTTGTTGGTGAGCACAAATGACTTCTCCTCCTACCCCCTTAATTTGCTCTGTCCCGGTCTTCGTGCCGATGAAACTTGCTAGCTATAGGTTTCTTCAATCATGAGTATGCGTGACCAGTATGCGTCTCCCGTTCGAAAGGGCGACATCTATAAATATGCATTTATTTGCATATTTATAACCGCCATCCTTTCGAAATGTCCAACATTATCCATGGACAACCCGAGTATGTGTAGATTGGGTTTGTTTTCCCGTATGCTGTGCTCCGGATCCAATGCGGAATTTCGTCAGTGCCTCCCCTGTTGTTCTCCGGGTACACATCCTCTCTGCTTATTGCCGAGACGTGTATCAGGAGAACAGCAGGGAGGTGCTGCCGAAATTCTGCGTCGCATCTGGAGCAGAGCATGGGAAAACGAACCCAGTCTACACATACTTGGGTGGGATTAGGACCTATCTTTACCTATTAGCATGTAGGTTGCATGGACGTAATAAAACTGACAAACTTGATTAGCGTATGAATATAGATCATGAATTATATATTTATTTCTTGTGCCTCCATAGGTAGCTAGGCAACATGACTGATCGTGCTTGGATGTACACTGGTCACCCTAGTCAGAAAGACATGACCCATGAATGGTTAACAAAAACCAGGGGGTTTGTGAGAGCCGCATTTGCAAATGGCCAGAATAAAACATGGTGCCCCTGTCCCAACTGCGACAACTGGAAAAAGCAGACAGAGATTGAAATGGGTAAACACCTGCAGAAGTGGGGTTTTACGCCTAATTATATGGTGTGGACTTTTCATGGTGAGCCTGACCAACCTGCCAGAGCTGAGGTGATTCGTCGTTGCACCGACGAGCATGTTAGCGGGATTGAAGACATGGTGCAAGACTTTGATGATGCTCGTGATTCGGACGATGAGATGGAGGAATCTGCAAATGCCTTCTATGAAATGCTGGAGTCTTCAAAGCGTCCTCTCCATGAGCAGACTGAGCTTTGTCAGCTGGATGCCATCGTGCAAGTAATGGCTCTGAAGGCTGAATTCAACCTAGGTAGAGAATGCTACGACGCGATGATGACGATATTTGGACGCTTTCTACCCAAAGGCCATGTACTGCCTGCAAACCTGTACCAGTCAGAGAAAATCCTCCTTGTACATAAGATGCCCTATGAGAAGATACATGCCTGTGAGAACGGATGTGCCTTATTTAGGCTTGAGTATGCGGCCTTGAACTATTGCCCCATTTGCAATTCTTCCAGGTATATTGTGGTAGACAACGGCATGGGTGAGAAGAATCAGACCAAAATCCCCATTAGTGTTCTTCGATATCTTCCAGGTATATTGTGGTAGGCGGCAAACTTCGTGACAGCACACTACGAAGCCAAAAACCATCATTTGCATAACCCGAAGCCTCGGTACAATGATGGCGATCGAAAAAAAGTTCGATCCAACCTCAGCCTATTCAAAGGTAAGCTCGCACCAGCCGGTGCTTCGAAAGGGAAATTGTTGGATGTCGAAGAATGGCGGACCATTTCATTGTATATCTTCACCAACCTAACAGAAGTGCGGCCGTACATCGAGTAAGTTCTCGGTAATTTATTGTTCCGCAACTTCTAATTGCTTTGAACTACTCTTATTCCCGGATATTTGATATAGTCGATACGTCGCCGAATTCTCAGATGGAGCGGTCATCGAAAAGGATTCCGTCGAAGAGTATGAGCTTCTCGCAAAGCATGGAGGCGACTATCCCGGTTTCATCTCTTGGTTCAAACAAAGGGTAATTAATTACCATTAAGGGCCCATTTGATTTCTTGGTCTAATTTGCGGCTAATACATCCATTCTTTTGTATTAAACTTGTAGGCTGATGCAGAGTCTATGGACGCCGAGTTGAGAGAAGTCGCTAATGGTTTTGACTATAAGGTCCGTTCATTTGACAAATACAACATCAACGGGTATCACTTTCGTACCTTTGGCAAAGAGCTATCTATGCCCGACCTAAAGACTACAAATTGTTCTGTCTCTGCTATCGGCGAAGGAGACACCGAGTATTATGGAAGAGTTGAAGCAATTTATGAACTTCTATTCTATGGTGAAAACCCACCGACCGTCGTAGTCTTCAAATGTTATTGGTTTGAGCCGAGGGAGACTAGAAGGACTCATGAACATATAGGACTAGTCGAAATCAACCAAAACACCCACTTAGATGTTCCCCATGTCTATATTATGGCTCAACAGGCGACGCAAGTTTTCTATCTATCGTGGGCCTGCCAAACTGATCCAAATCTCAAAGGTTGGGATGTCATTTATGAAGTACCACCACATTTTAGACCACCTACCCTCAATGAAGAAGATTACGAACCTCACATTAACCCAGACACATTTGAAGGAGAATTCTTCCAAGAAACACGTATGTCCAAGAAACGTTTCAAGAACCGCTCTACTTCACCCCAGAACATTGAAGTAGACAGCGACAGTGAATCCGTCTTAACCCCTGAGCCCGAACAGGAAGAGCTGGAAGAAGAAGAGGTTACTGCTGCGGATGACCTGTCACTTCTTGACCGATTACATAATGGTGGCCTTCCACATGTTCTTCGTGATAGTGATGATGATGATGCATTTATTGATGATAGTGATGATCATGATGCATTTATTGACCCCGAAGCATATATAGACGAGGACGATTGTTATTAGTTCATGTCAGGTATTCAACTATTATACTATATATAAATTTTGAGTTCATGTTAGGTATTCAATTTTTATTAGTCATGTTGGTATTTATGACGATGACACACTTAAATTATATACATTTTATTACTCCTGTTGGTATTTATGTTGTACTAATTTCATTTACTCTTTGTCATGACACGTGTTGAAAGATGGTGGGAAAGGGTCGAAAGCACTCCGCGGCTGCTTCTTCGTCGGCACGTGATGGGATGGGTACTTCCATTCCTGCCTCGCCTCTTCGGAGAGTGTTGCTCTCTACTTTGCAAGGAGCGCCCCCCGTGAGAGGAGGTCGACCCCCCGTGAAGCCGAGAGGCACTAAAGGTACACGTTGTATTCATGTTGGTATTTATGTTGTACTCATGTTGTATGCATATTGGTATATATATACATTTTATTACTCATGTTGGTATTTATGTTGTACTTAAGGTACACGTGGCCGCGGGAGAGGTAGGGCTACACGGTCTCCGCCACCACCCCAAGCTGATTCACCTAAGCACAGGACTTCTAGGGTGGATTAGTCTGAGGTGGAGGCTACACGGTCTCCGGTTCATGAGCCTCGGGTCGACGATCCTCAGGTCGACGAGCCTTCGACCCACGAGACTCGTGTCCCAGAGGCTTCCTTCCACGCGACTCCGGAGCAAAGCAGGGATGAGGGTACGTCCCAAGAGACCCAGTGGGATACCTGGCCTGAGGCAAGTGGCCATGCTGGTAGCGACGAGGAGTTGGGTGAGGGGGCTACCGTCTACCAGCGTGCTAGTTCGGGGCTCCCGCTCGTGCGACCGACCCCCGAGCAGAGGTGGTCGATTAGGCCAAATGGGGACAAGTAAGTTAATTTACTCTTATTTAACCTTTTGCCTTCGCGTTTTCTCAAATATCTAATGTTTTGGCTTTAATTTGTCATACTGTAGGGGTTGGATTGTTGCCAAGGGTGTCCGCAAGCCCAACAACGTCCTTGGTGTTCTTTGCCGTCAAAACTTCCCGGGGTTTGTTACGTTGCCTGGTCGGGAGCGAGAGGTAGGAATGACCTGGGAGCACTACTTGGGTGCCCCGGCCCCGCCGGAGGAGGAGATCGACAGTGTTTTGTGTGACACGAGGGCGGACATGGTGATCCGAAAGTTCTGGGTAATTTCTCTTTCACACAATTATAAATCAACCATAGCTATTTATTGTACTAATCGGTGTTGTCTCGTTTGCAGACCTACTACAGGTGTGAGGAGGGAAACGAGGAGGACGCAGCAAAGGTTATTGAAACCGAATGTCGCCGCCTACTTCAAAACTTTCGGCACGAGGCTCGGGTGCAGGCTGTTCGAGACTACTATGCCACGCGGCGTATTAGGCTTGACAAGGCGAAGTGTCGTGATGCTAAGATGGAGAAGGAGCATTACATGAAGGTAATTACATATTATTAAGGCTTTGTAGTTAGTTTCCTTGATTTGGTTCTTACGCGCTCAAATTTCTCTTTATTAACTTAGATGCCCCCGAGATGGTGTGTGGATAAGATGGATTGTTGGGAGGCCTTGGTGGATCAGTGGTGCTCCGAAACGTGGGAGGCCAGCCACAACAACGCCAAGGAGAGGCGTGGCAAAATGGTTGGCGTGCCACACCATCAAGGGAGCGTCAACTTAATCCAATTTGGCGAGAACTGGGTATGTGGTTTGCTTCATGCCTCATGCACATTCTTAATGCTATTTTGAGCACTTTACCAATACAATTTTCCTCTCTCTCTCTTTTAGGTGCGTCATAATAAGACGGAGGTGCCACAGATGTACGACCTGTATGCGATGGCCCATACTGCCTCATAAGGCATTCTCTGAGTCTGACCTCGAGCATCCAGAAAACTTCGCCAACATCTCCTCCCACGACAACCTCGTGAAGTACAGAGATCACGGGAAGGCGAGGAAAGGGGAGGACTTTAACCCGAGCGAGGGGCCTATTGATCCAGAGCTGGTGATGATAGCTGGCAACGGGAGGCCCCATGGCTCGATCGCCATTGGAGACGGCCTTATACGTTGTTCTAGCTCTCTTCGGCAGAAAAAGGCACGCCAAACGAGCTCTTGTCCGGAGATAACACGTCGTCCACGGCCAGTCGAGCTCTCCATCGAGGTTAGTTTAATGGACTCAACTATCTTTCCGCATTATGTTGTGCGTTGGAACCAATATGATTACATTGCTAACAATGAGTTGTGTTGTAGGCTGCTATTCAGAAAGAGAGAGAGGCAATGCAGGCAGCTATGGCGGAGAAGGATAAGGAAATTAGGGAGCTGGAGGAGAGGACGACTACATTGGTGGACGCGGAGAGGGCACGGAATGATGCGTCTACCAGGGCCATATACAAGCTCTTCGTGGTAAGTTTCTTCTTCATGTTATTTCAAATCTTGCATTTGAATGTCCGTTTCATTAATAAATAAAAAATTTGACTTGTGGAAACCAAATGTACAGTCTATGTGCGAGAAGAATGGCCAAGTCCCTCCGTTGATGCCAGTCATTAATGTGGCGGGGACGGTGAGTTTCATTTCAGTGGAGTGATCTTAAGAGTGTCCTCATGCTAACTACACATTGCAAACGATGTTTGGTGCAGAATATGTCCCGAAACGCATCGCACGGCCCTTCTACAGTCGACCCTTCTCCAGGGCAGCCTTCTCCAGGTGAAACAAGCCAGAGCCACCGTACTTGACCCTAACTTAGGTATGTTATTTCTAGTGTTTTAATAAAAGATAGCTAGATGACATAATTAGCTTAGTTAGCTCCAAAATGACCTATTTAATAAAAAATGACCTATACTTAGCTAATTACCTCGAAATGACATAATTAGCTCCAAAAAGGCATTCTTAGCCAATTTAGCCCGAAGAAGGGGACGAGAGGAGAAGAAAGAAGAAAAATGAAAGGAAGGAAGAAGAAGAGGAGAAGAAGAAGTAGGAGAGGGAGGAGGATAAGAAGAAGGAGAAGAAGGAGAAGAAGAAGGAGAAGGAGCTCCTCCTTCTCCTTCTTCTTCCTCCTTCTTCCTCCTTCTCCTTCTCCTTCTTCTTTTCTTCTTCTTCTCCTCTTCCTTCTCCTTCTCCTCCTCCTTCTCCTCCTCCTCCTTCTTTTACTTATTCTTCTCTTTCTCTTCTTCTACGTAGCTTAGACTCATCCAAGAAAGCCTAAATTAGCTAATTATCCATCTAAATGACATAATTAGCTTAGTTAGCTCCAAAATGACCTATTTAATAAAAAATGACCTATACTTAGCTAATTATCCTCGAAATGACATAATTAGCTCCAAAAAGGCATTCTTAGCCAATTTAGCCTGAAGAAGGGGACAAGAGGAGAAGAAAGAGGAGAAATGAAAGGAAGGAAGAAGAAGAAGAGGAGAAGAAGAAGAAGAAGGAGAGGGAGGAGGATAAGAAGAAGGAGAAGAAGGAGGAGAAGAAGGAGAAGCTCCTTCTCCTTCTTCTTCCTCCTTCTCCTTCTCCTTCTTCTTTTCTTCTTCTTCTCCTCTCCTTCTCCTCCTCCTCCTTCTCCTCCTCCTTGTTTTACTTCTTCTTCTCTTTCTCTTCTTCTACGTAGCTTAGACTCATCCAAGAAAGCCTAAATTGGCTAATTATCCATCTAAATGACATAATTAGCTTAGTTAGCTCCTAAATGACCTATTTAATAAAAAATGACCTATACTTAGCTAATTATCCTCGAAATGACATAATTAGCTCCAAAAAGGCATTCTTAGCCAATTTAGCCCGAAGAAGGGGACAAGAGGATAAGAAAGAGGAAAAATGAAAGGAAGGAAGAAGAAGAAGTGGAGAAGAAGAAGAAGGAGAGGGAGGAGGATAAGAAGAAGGAGAAGAAGGAGGAGAAGAAGGAGAAGGAGGTCCTCCTTCTCCTTCTTCTTCCTTCTTCTTCCTCCTTCTCCTTCTCCTTCTTCTTTTCTTCTTCTTCTCCTCTTCCTTCTCCTTCTCCTCCTCCTCC